>NW_008335885.1:1107542-1120908 GCF_000622305.1 Nannospalax galili | reverse complement strand
AAACAGTAAACAAGCAAGCCTGCCACAGCTCAATGTACATAATGGCTGTGCTTATATCAATACCTCCCAACAATAGTTTAGTCAACTAGTTTAAGGAACAGAATACATGTCTAATAAAGGTTTATCTGAGAATGTTTGGTTACTGCCCAAGTTTTAGCTCCATAGCACATGGTTATTAAAAATACCAGACTGATGGAACTAATCTTCTTGGGTGTTTAACAGCCATACTTTGAGGCCTTTACTAATCTGGTCAGAGGGACTTAAAGGACAGTTTTTGCTCCTTGCCCTCCAAGGTCCACTAAGTTCCAGGGGACTATGGAGCATCACTCAAAATGTCCTGTAACTGTGGTGAGTCACTTGTCCCCCTCTTCAGGGAGGCCATCAAGACCCCAATGGATGGACTTGAACCAGTGTCCAGTCTACAAAGAGGAGGGTCAACTCAGAGGAAACATTTCCTCCATCCTTCCAAGTGAATCCAGCCATGGTAGAGCAGGACATTTGACTTATCTTCACATAGATGGAACTGGTAAAAGAAAGTAGCCAAGTGCTCCTCCCAAGCCCATGTGACCCCTAAGGAACAGATCCTCCAACAACCTGAAGAGTAAAAATAAATTGGTTTATTGGGCCAACTGTATCGTGTTAAACACCCAAAAGGAAAGTATAACCAAAGATTAAAGCAATCAGTATATTTCTTTAAGAGTTCAAGGGCTTACGCTTCCCAGATATTATTAGGCTTAAGTCCACATAAAATGTTATTTATACAATTATTTCTCATTGATGATTTTGTTTCTAAGCAGAAAGTGCTGCTGAAATGTAAGACTTCAAATCTTGGTCTGCAATACTGTAGTGCCCACCTCTAGCTAAAGGAGGCAACTGACACTGATTCTAGCCACTCCAACAGCTATCAAAGTGCTTGAAAACAAATTCTGAATCCATTCTCAAGTCCAACCTTGGCGTGCACACACACGCACAAAAAAAGGGAGGAGGAACCCAATAGAGAGATGGTTTTCGAATCTCTCTTTAATTTATCCCAATGGACTCTGGCATGAACATTTGAAATTTTCCCTGTTCTGAATTTTTTTTTTGGTTCTCTGTCTAGAACTTGTAATGCTAACTACTTTCCTTTACTTCTCTTTCACATCCCCTATTCACTAGTCAAGGCCATTCTTTTCTCCCTACAGATAAGAGTTATGCAATTTGGGAGTCTTTTAGATAGACCCACTGACAGGGTACCCCAATTGCCTCACCCTGAGTCCCTGTTCAGCATGGAAGAAGCCAGAGAGGTGTGCATCCCAATTCCCTATCCACAAGTTGGATAACCTCTTCAGAGGATGGTGTGATAAAAATAGGAGGTAGGGGACCGGAGAGATGGTTCTGCGGTTAAGGACACTGACTGTTCTTGAAGAAGACCCAGGTTCTAATTGCAGCACCCACATGGCAGCTAACAACTGTCAGTAACTGTAGTTCCAGGGGATCCAACAGCCTCTTCTGTCCACCAGCATTGCACAACAGGGGTGCACTTGCCTACATGCAGGCAATACATGCATACTCATAAAATAAAAATAATAACTAAAATATATTTTAAAAAAGAATAATAGATAAGAATTGGCTAGGCAGTTAGGGTACAAAAGACCCCAAAGAAAAGTATCCAGTTTCTTGGCTAAAAGTAAAAATATCCTTGGGCTTCCTAGCAACACACTCTGTTCCAAAGGCCAAAAATGTCAAAAGTATTTGGAAGCTTTCATCTAATTCCTAAAAGATTATAGGGTTACCTCTTCAGAGTGGGGAATGTTAGAGTAGCAAAAAGCCCCATGAAAGAAAGAAGAGGGGTTGGAGAGATGCCTCAGCAGTTAAGAGCACTGACTGCTTGCAGAGGACCCAGATTTGATTCCCAGCACCCAGGAGGGAGGGAGAGAGGGAGGGAGGGATAAAGAGAAAGAAGAAAGAAAAAGGAAGAAAAGAAAGAAAAAGAAAGAAAAAAGAAAGAAAGGAAGTAGACGAAGTTGTCAGAAGAAAGTGATGGGGAGATATGGGAGGTGTTGGAGGGGAGAGAGTGGGTGTGGATTTCATCATAACACCTTATATGCATGTATGAAACTCTCAACAAAGTTTTTTTAAGTTAAAAAAGTATAATAGTTACTTCATGAAATTATAAAATCAATGTGCTAAATGCATGCAAAAAGTGTTTATCATTGTACCTAGAACACAGCCTACACTATACAGTTGTAAATATCACTATTTAGAAGAAGAATCTAAGGCTGAAAAGTTAAGTACCTTGCCCAGTGTCCCACAGCAACATCAGTAGTGGAACTAGAACTCAGGACTTGGACTAACTTGTTAGGAATTAACTAAGAGTAGGCAGTTAGGGCAAAGGTCAGAAGGAGGGAAGGAAAAACATTCCCACTTAACTCCTGGAATGTCCAAAACAGGGCCATGCTCCAAAAAAATATAAGTCTACCCACCTGCCAAGGCCATCAGTCAGACAGAGGCCTCTATTTTATTTATCTCCATCCTGGCCAGGGTCATCTAGCCCAAGGGGTTAAGTGTTGGAAGACAAGATCAAAGGAGAGAAATACCTGGGAACCCTATAGAAGCCTAGAAGTCACTTTGGTTGGTCTTCCAGCTCTGCAGACCCCACCTGACAGGGTGTCTTTAGCCCTTGCTCTTTACTCTATGCCTCAGTGAAAGCCTGTTTTCACCAAAAGAACAAAAACATTAGTTCTCTAAATATCAAATGCAAATGGTTGAGAAATACTTGAAAATGTTAAACATTTTTAGTCATCAGGGAAATATAAATTAAAGCTACTTTGAGATTTCCTCTTACCCCTCTCAGCATGTCAGAGATCAAAAAACCAAGCCATGACAAATAATAGCAAGGATGTGGGAAAGGGGAAATTCTTATCTACTGTTGCTGGAAGTGCAAACTGGTCCAGTCGCTCTGGAAGTCAGCATGTAGATTCTTCAAAAAACTAGAAATTGATCTACCATATAATATGGCCACAACTCTTGGGCATATACCCAAAAGAGGCTGTACCCTACTACAGAACTACATGTTCATCCGTGTTCATTGCTGCCCATTTCATAATAGCCTAGAAAGTAATAAACAGCCATAGGTGGGTGGAAGAGGCTTTTCTAAAGGACACTGAAGTCCTTTAGAAAAAGTCATATGGAAACTTACCCCATAAAAGATACTTAAATTATAAACCTATACATAATAAAAATGCATTAAAAGAAGTTACCTTATAATGGGGATATTTCCCCTACTAGACACCGCATGGTTTGCTAAGTAGAAATCCTGTTGGAGTATGTAGTTTGCTTTGATAAACAGCTTTTTAAGACACAAGATGGCCCCCCAAACCCCAGGGAACCAACCACCCCTCCCTCACAGGGCTGATCACTTGATTTACAGGAATACTAGTCCCGATCAGTAAAATGAAACTGCAAACCGAAACCTAAGCTGTCTGCCCATGTATGACTTAATCATTGTACTCTCTCCTGAATGATTTGAGAACCCTGTATAAGCTCGCGGTTTCCTCAATAAAATAGATCTGCATCACTGAACCTGGTCTCCTGTGTCTGAATGTGGCTCCGCTGACACAGCCTCCTCACCAGCCCTGGGGTCCAGGATCAGGCAGTGGTGATGACCGTGAAGGCAGCCCGAATGGACAGCCACAGCTTGCACCCAAACGTGGGGACCTCGTGGACTCAGGTTCAAGCACAGAATGCCCTCTTTTTCTCACCTTTCTCCATGGGTGATTGCTCTCATCATCCTTGCATTCCTGCTCTTTTGGCTTGCAGTCTTCAGTTTGGCGTGTCACTCCTGACTCCCCTGATCATCTCCTTAAATGGCTCCTGAGTCCCTCTGGGTATGTCTTGCAGGGTGAGTGACCTCCAGAATGGGGAATAGTCATCCAGCTGCCACCGGCCCCCCTGCTGCAGCATTGGTTTCTCTCCTCAGGAGCAGGCGAATTAAGGTAACAGAAAAGGATGTACCCAAAGTGCTAGATGAAGTTTCAGCTCTTGCCCCTTGGTTTGTGGAGTCCTGCTGCTGGGATCCTGAACAATGGGCTCATGTGTTATTCTTAGCTGGAAAGAAAGAGGTCAAGGAGGGACGCCTGCATCTGGGCCTTTCTACCCCATTGTAACTGTCATTCTGGCCTCTCTGTAGGGAGTTCCCACCCCCCCATGCCCCTGAACAATATGATCTTATTTTAAAGGAGATACATAAACAAATTCAACAGCAGGATGCTGTGGACCTCTCGCCCCAGCACTCCTGGTCAAAGTGAAACTTGCTCTGACAAAAAGGCAATGTCCACTGCTGAGGATTCAGAAGATGAGAGGCTAGGGTCTGAGGGCTCCATTAGTAAAAAGCAGGAAGTCCCACCACCCTCTGCTCCACCATTACAGGCCGTTGGCCATCTGCCTCCATCCTGTGCTGGCTGTGGGGGAGCCCCTCCCCTTTACCCCTCTCTGGGAGAGGAAGACTGGAAACCCCTTCACCCACCCTCCCTTCTGTCTGGTTCAGAGGACAACACCCCGCAGTTTTTCCCTGTTATGATTGATCAAGGCCAACAAAACCCAAATGTCTGGAATCCATATTCTCATGACACTTTAAAAAAATTACACAAGGAGGCACATGAAGATGGTATCCAGTCCCCCTGGTTTAGTCAACTTTTAGATAGAATCAGTCATGTAGCCAACACCCAGGTATGACTGGCAACATATTACCCATGCTTGCTTACAAAGGGGAGACTTCCTCCGATGGAAGGCCACTTAGCAAGGTGAGTGTGAACAGCAAGCAGAATGCAATAGGCGAGCCAAAGTCCAAAACATAGGATTTGATGCATTGGCAGGGAGAGGTAATTTTGAAACTCCCCAAGCCCAAGCACAGGGACCTCCCCATTACTTCAAACAGGTCAGACTTTGCATGTTACATGCTTTTCAAAGCATCCCAGTGCACAGCGACATTAAGTTAACAAAGCTGGTCCAAAAACCAGGTGAGCCCTTTGCTGACTTTGTCAAAAGATGCTAACAAAATATAGATAGAAAAATCAGTCACCAGTGGGCCGCTGATGCCCTCCTAAAGGACCTTGTATATGAGGGCTGCTTCACTGAATGTCACCTGGCCATAGGGCCTGTTCATCATAAGGATATATCTGAATGTTTTTTGGCTTGCCAGGACGTGGGGATGGCTCGAGCCCATGCCACTACTCTCACAGAGGCTCTGACTGCTCAACAGTCTCTGATGAATACAGACAAAAACAAATGCTAGATTTTGGGGGGACAGGGCCATTGGTCTCACACCTGTCCTAACGAACTCATTAAAGAGACTAAGAAAAGTCAAGTTCCTCCTTCAAAATGTCCAAGGTGCTACAAAGGCTTTCATTGGGTGAGAGAGTGCAAATCTAAGGTGGACGTGGATGGTAACCCCATACAAAAGGGGCCTTTAAAAAGCCAGTGGGGCACCTCTCAGCCCTGCCTCAAAGAGAGGAAATAGAGGCTCCCATCCCCCATGTCCAATGGACAGTGCCTATTGATCTACACAAGCCTAGAATGCTGATGTCACAATAATTAGACAGGAAGAGGCATTGCCTCCCTGGCATTGCAAGCCAGGACATCCCATACAAGGGGTTGGAGGCTTGTAAAATACCCAACAGGTCCAACGCCCTGTGGTATGGACTGATCCAGATGGCAACACCAGAGCAGTCAAGCCACTTTTAGCCGCAGGACTTCCTCATAATCTGTGGGGGAGGGATATTCTTACTAGCATGGATGTTGTTCTGACCACTGATGACAAAGCCTTTTATGATGATTGCATTGTTAACCAGTGCACAGGAAATGCACCCCATCCTCACCCCCAATTCTAATGGCCACTGCCCCATTGCCCAAACCACCCCCCATTAAATTGACCTGGGTGGAGCAGTGGCCTCTCCCTTCACATAAGCTAACCCACTTGATTGCTTTGGCCCAAGAACAATTATCCTTGGGTCATATTGAGCACTCTCTTAGCCCCCATAATTCTCCTATTTTTGTTATTCAAAAAAGGTCAGGGAAATGGAGACTTTTACATGACTTAAGGGCTATTAATGATCACATGGAGCCCTTGGAAACCCTAAAACCAGGATTGCCTCACCCAACTACCATTCCTAAAGAATGTGCAATTATTATAATAGATTTTAAGGATTATTTTTTCTCTATTCCTCTCCATGATGATGGCAAGCCCTATTTTGCCTTTTCTGTGCCCACCAACCAACCATAATCTCCCAGTCCAACATTATCATGGCAGGTCCTTCCACAAGAAATGAAAAACAGCCCTACCATTTGCCAATATTATGTGGCCCATGCATGCAGGCCTTTGTTGACTGAGGTGTATATCTTACACTATATGGATGACATTCTTATTGCCCATAAGGACCCTAGGATCCTACAAGGAGTCTTTCAAAAACTTAAATCTCTGAGTTCTCGGCCTCACTATTGCTATAGACAAAGTTCAGTTACATGCCCCATATACCTTTCTGAGCCATCCTATTAAAGATGTCATCCACCCTATAGCCCCTGCTCTTACCTTACCCAATAAGATCACCCTCTCTGAGGTGCAGACCCTCTGTGGCAACATAAATTGGATACGGGCTTTCTACCCATGTCCACAGAAGAGCTTACACCACTCTTCAACTTCTTGCGGGGTGCTGATACAATCTCCAACCCCCTCAGGGTCTCGCCTGAGGAGCCACGTGTTATAACAATAATAAATACACACTTGTCTCAAGCATTCGTTAATAGGGTACAACCTGGACAGCCTATCCAGGCCTTAGTCATTCCAACAAAAAACACCCCTATGGGAGCACTTTGGCAAGCCCAGGGACTATTGATATGGATCCACTCTTCTTGGAGTCAATTGCATAAAATCACTCCTATAATTGAGGCTTGGGCAATAATAGCCCTAAAGCTCGTTCAAACCTCCCACCTTCTGTATGGCCGTGACTCAGAGTCACTGGTCCTCCCTCTTCCACTCCCTATGCTCCAAGCACTGTTCCTTGACAACTCTGACTTTCAGATCCTCCTATTAACTTATCAGGGAAAATATGATAATCATTACCCCCAGCATAGACTCCTCCAAGGAATAAAACAGCTTCCCTTGTCTTTATTTCCCCAGGCATTTCCAAAACGCAATCCCCTTCCTGAGGCTCCTCTAATCTTTACAGATTCTAGCAGACATAAATTTGGTTATGTGGTCTTCCATGAAGGACAGCTCTCTTCACAAAAAATCCTTTCCTTTCAAGGATCGGTACAATTTGGAGAGTTGTCCACTATGTTACAAGTCTTTCAAGACTTCCCCACAACCCCATTCAATATATTTTCTGACAGTACCTATGTGATCCAAACTATACAAAATCTGGCATTTGCAGTCTTCTGACCTTGCCATAGCTCCCTTGATCTATTGCTCTCCTCTTTGCAATTGCTGCTTGAGCAGCGCTCCGCCCCTTGGTATATTCAACACCTGAGCTCCCTCAAATATGGCACAAAGATCCACTCCCAATCTTCCAGGGAGTCTAGCAGAAGGCAGTGCTACCATTGACAGACTAGTGATGAATGCTACCCTGGATCCTGCTCTCTTCAACAAGCCAGGGACTTACATACCCACTTCCATCATTCTCCCCAAGCTATACATAGGTTCCTACCTACTTTGCCAATTCAGAGCTGCAAATATCTGGTCCATGCATGCTCCTCGTGTGCCCCCCTTGTGCCCCTGGGGCCATTACAACCTGCTGGAACTCTCCCCAGATGCTTAGGTCCTAATAAGATTTGGCAAATGGACATAACTCATTTTTCCCCTTTTGGTAAACTAAAATACATTCATCGTATTATTGATACTTACTCTGCTGCCCACTTTGCTTTGGCCTTCTCTGGCGAGACTGCCTCCCACACCATAAAAAAACGTTAAATACGGTGTGGTCCTTTTAGGAGTTCCCTGGCAAGTAAAAACAGATAATGGCCCCTGCTGCACGCCCACAGCTTTTCGCTGCTTCCACGCTGACTGGAATATTCAACACATCACTGGCATCCCCTATAACCCTCAGGGCCAAGGAATCACTAAGCACTCCCACCAAACATTCGTTAAACAAATACAGAAAATAGGGGGAGATAATGATAAAAGTCCTTCGCTATAAGGATCCCGATTTTGTTATACAACAAGCTCTATTTGTCCTAAATTTTTAAAAATTTGACTCCAATGGCCTCCCACCAGCAATAAAGCATTGGGGGGCATTCACTCATCCCACTCCCACCCCCATGGTGAGATGGAAGGACCCCCTCAGGAGAATGGAGGGGCCCACATTTGTTGCTAACACAAGGGCAAGGCTATGCTTGTGTCTTTCCAGATAATGCTCCAGCACCCATCTGGATCCCGGCCCAAAACATCAGAGTTGCCTGTAATGCAGCCGACTCCAGAGATATTGACTTCAGAGATGGTGACAAAACCAGAAACCCAACCCATGGGGAAGGCAGCCCTATGCCACAACCCCGAAACCAGCCAGTCCCACCTACACAACAGATGAGATACCTAACCATCGATGACTGTCCAAATGGAGGAGGGCCAGAATGTTCCAGGTGATGACCACCCCAACACTGGATCTGCCCAGTGACCTGGGGGGACATTAAAGCTTTAGCCAGCCAGACACAGGCCATGGCCCCCAAGCCAAACCCAGGACCGGGGGCGCTTTTTCTCTTAATGCATGCCATCATTACTACAAATTCCCAAACCTGCGCCTCTGTGCACAACCCCCACCTGTCTCAAAATCTAACTTGGGTAATTACAAATCCCACCACTGGTGTGGTGCTTAATTCCACCTCTAAGGTAGCACCCCCAAACACCTGGTACTCCGACCTTTGGGTGGGTCTTTGTGCCATATTTGAGGGAGAATGGGAACCCAGTGACCAGACACCCTTCCCTTCCTTCGGCTATCTGCACACTGGTCCTAGATCACGCACCCTCACTCTGACCATTTATGTCTGCCCAGGCCATGGGCATAATCACCAACAAAAGACTAAGTGCAGAGGACCAGGAGACTACTATTGCACCAGTTAGGGATGTGAAACCACTGGCACGTTCTGGTGGACTGGGTCCTCATTCCAAGATCTCATAATGGTGCTACAAGCCCTGGGATTTACCTCCCTGGTATGGGGGAAACTGGTGGGGGCGGGATGGACAGCCCTTGTGCCAGCCCACATTGCAATCCACTTATTATCAAATTTACAGATTAGGGAAAAAAAGGCTTCAGGATGGAACACAGGAAAAACAAGGGGTCTGAGACTTCACATTTCGGGAAGAGACCCTGGGGCTTTGTTCACTATTCAGCTCCTCACCCTCACACCCGCTGACATCACCTCTGGTCCGATTGGGCCAAATGATGTACACATTAAGCCCCCCCTTTTACTTCTTCCCCACCCCCTCATCCATTCACCTCGATTTGCCCAACTCACTCTAGCTTATCTTCCCCACCTACTTTTATGAGCATTGCATCCCCTCCCGTTGTCAGGACTGAGGGCCTCTTGGGACTGCTTTCTGCCACCTATTCTGTCCTTAATGCTTCTAAGCCCAGGTATACTCACGACTGCTGGCTATGCCTCTCCGCTGCCCCCCTGTTCTATGAAGGATTGGCCATCCTGGGCAACTATACATTCCTAGACACCTACTCTGACTGCTGATGGCATATTTCTACCCCCAAGATGGCCCTGGAATCTATTTACGGACAAGGCCTTTGTGTCACCCCTCAGGGCTCCCCCATTCCACCCCACTATCAGCATCTCTGTAACCAGACTGCTTACCTCCCCTCTAATGAATCTTACAACCTCCTCCTGATGCCCGGTGGGCTTGTTCTTTTGGGCTCACTCCTTGTATCCACTTAATCACTCTCAACCATTCTGCCCCCTCATGGTGCCTGGTAGCCCAGCTAACCCCAAGAGTCAACCTTTATTCAGGGGACAAGATGGACCTTAAGCTTTCCCCATTGGAACATTCACCCCATAAAAGGGCAGCTGCTCTGGTGATTGCTGGCACCACTCTTTTGGGGATCAGTATTGCCAGTGCCCTAAGGTTAGGAACATCAGCACTAATCCTACAGGACAAAAATTACAATGCCCTTAGTGTGGCTATTGATTTGGACTTAAAAGATTTACAAACTGCTATAGAACATCTTGAGAGTTCCCTGTCCTTCCTTGCTGAGGTCACCTTACAAAATAGGAGGGGCCTGGACCTCTTGCTCATTCAACAGGGAGGATTATGTGTTGCTATAGGAGAACAGTGCTGTCTCTATGCTAATCATTCTGGTGTCATAAGGGACTCCTTGAGCTTAGTCTGCAAAAGAACCTTAGAGAGAGAACAGACAAGGGTAAATAACCAAAACTGGTATGAATCACTATTCCAGTCTTCTCCTTGCCTCACAATACTCCTCTCTGCTTTAATTGGGCCTCTGGCCTTGCTCCTTCTGTCCTTAACCTGTGGCCCAATTCTTTTAAGAGCCTTATTTAACTTTATTAGAGACCAGCTTGCTATGATTCAACTTATGATGGTGCCACCTCACTTCTTACGCCCTACCCCCAGTCATGCCCAGACCCAGGTTTAAAAAGGATAAAAATCATGGCCACAGCCATACAATGGGCCTAAAACAACTTGGGTTGTCCTAATGGGAGCCTTTCTGGGGACTACCTTGGCTCAGACAATGCGGATATTGATCTTAGGGAGTCCCGGGCTGAAAATATAATTTGAAGGCCCTGGCTCAGATGGGATGATGCCAACAAGCTTGTCCATTCAGGTCTTGTGAGCACACTCCAAGATGGTCTAGCCATTGCCCAAGATTGCTTCATCCAATAGACCTCTTCCTTCTTCACATCACACCAGCCTTGCCATGGCCCCAGTTTGGACCCCCAGTTTGGACCTCAGAGTAGCCCATCTTTTAAACAAAAAGGGGGAGATGTTGGAGTATGTTAGTTTGCTTTGATAAACAGTTTTTTAAGACACAACATGGCCTGCCAAACCCCAGGGAACCAACCACCCTTCCCTCACAGGGCTGATCACATGATTTACAGAAATACTAGTCTCGATCAGTAAAATGAAACTGTAAACCAAAACCTAAGCTGTCTGCCCATGTATGACCTAATCATTGTACTCTCTCCTGAATGACTTAAGAACCCTATATAAGCTCGCTGTTTCCTCAATAAAGTAGATCTGCATCACTGAACCTGGTCTCCTGTGTCTGAATGCGGCTCCACTGACACAGCCTCCTCACCAGTCCTGGGGTCCAGGATCAGGTGGCAGCAACAACTGTGAAGGCAGCCCGAATGGACGGCCTCAAAATCCAATGCCAGGAATGAACTCCCTCTTTTGAAACTGTTGACCATGGATCCCATGGACACTCAAACACTACAGTCCATTGCCTCTGCTCTTGGTTACATCACCACCACTTCACCATAAGACCCTGTTCCTGAAGACACAACATATACGAACTGCAGAAGAAACATAGAGAAATCAAGCTGATGCTAACTTCAGAGCCTTATCTCACTGGCTAGCTTTAATGGGGCTGGAATGTGCTATGTAAGCTATCTGAACAGAAAAGTTAGCATGAACCTTACCCAGCTCTGAAGCCTGTGTGCTACAACAACTGGCCTGGGAAGATACACCCACTGGTGCAATAGTCGTTTGAATAGTATGGGGTAGCCAATTACTTTTTAATGGGATTTAAGCTCTGTTTCACAGGATAGGGCCCATACCAAACATGTCATGAGGCTAGAAAGCACACAGGCCATCAGAGGAAGTCTAATACAACTATTCTGCTAAATAGATAATGATTAGTGGTATACCCAGAAATTAATGCATCTCTCAAGTTTCAAAGACCCTTATACATCAGAAGGCCATTAATGCACAGAACCACAACTGGGCACCATGCAGAGAATAAGAGGTTGCAGACTGTTTATCCTTGAATAGGGCACCTGTCTGAAATTTCTGGATTCCAAGGCTTGGGGATCATTGTAGAAGACAACAGAAAGATTGTAAGATTCAGAAGAGTAGGATGACAGTTTTCCAGATAGCTACTCATATGAACTCACATCAGTTACTCATATGAACTCACAGTAATGGTGACAGCGTGAACAAGTCCTAAGAAAGCTCAAGCAGACAAAAGACCAACATAGACATGGAGAAGTGGGTCAGAAACCCCAACACTACCTGAAGAAGTATTGGCAACAGATGCTGGGAAGAAGAGATTCAGTCTGGTTTAAGGGTGAGAATCTTAGCAGGTTAACGAGGCTGCAGTCGATGAACCCATACCAAAGGGCATTTGGGGTCACAAACCTGACTTCATAGGCTTTATATTTTTAGATGTTTAGTAAGGGGCGGGTGGAGATATGAGCGAGTTTCTAAATATGATCAAAATGTATTGTGAGAAATTTCCAAAACTTCAATTAAAAATTTAAAAAGAGCTCACACATTCCAAGAATAATTTCTGACATAATAAGTGCTCAGTAACTGTAAGCCATGGTCATTGTTATTGAAGTACATATTTGACCATGATATACTGCCATGTATGGGCTCCATCTTGTGGAGTGGGCCTTAAAGCAGAAAGTTGTTGGTTATTCCTATAACATTCATTCCACTATTGTAGTAGACAATAGTGGTTTTTATTGCCAGGCCAATAAATATTGGAGCTCACAGGGTAAGATTGATGATTACATTTCTCTTCTAGTAATGTGCATAGCACTTCCCAGCAATATGAAAGCTATCCCAAAGGGATGAAGCTTCTAGGTGAATACCAGCTTGATTTTTCCATGTTCTGTGACTCCCATATGTGCTGTATTCAGCAATAGGGTCTTACTCTCAAGTTCTAGAGGGTACCCAAGAACATTGGCAATAGCCTATAGTATATGGGGTCTATGGCAACTCTTCTTCCTTATCTTATTACTTATGAGAGGATAGTGAAAAGCAAAGCTTAGTAATTAAAGGAGAATATTTTGGTTTCTAGGAACTCATGTTCTAAATCAAGGATATTGTTAATATTCTTGGATGTGTGTCTCTCTCACACTCACAAACTTTCTCTCTCTCTCTCTCTCTCTCTCTCTCTCATCTCCTTCAAGTAATACTTAAATATTGTATTTCTTCCATCCAGAGCTGCCTAATCTCCTTTCTTTTGGTTCAAAATGGTTCTAAATATGATGTTCTGAGATATACATAGATGATAAATCAATAAATTTATAGACATTGGTAGATGACAGTGAGGTAGATAGATGATGATGCTAGATAAATGATGGATAGATAGATAGATGATAGATAGATAGATAGATGATAGATAGATAGATAGATAGATAGATGATAGAT
>NW_008335885.1:1098887-1107041 GCF_000622305.1 Nannospalax galili | reverse complement strand
ATAGATGATAGATGATAGATAGATGATAGATGATAGATGATAGATAGATAGATAGATAGATGATAGATAGATGACAGGTGATAGATAGATGATAGATGATAGATAGATGATAGATGATTGATAGATGATAGATAGATGATAGATGATAGATAGATAGATAGATAGATAGATAGATAGATAGATAGATAGATAGATAGATAGATAGATAGATAGATAGATAGATAGATAGATAGATAGATAGATAGATAGATAGATAGATAGATAGATAGATAGATAGATGATAGATGATAGATAGATGATAGATAGGTGATAGATGATAGATATGGCAGCAACACTCAAAACTTCACAAATGGAATTCAATTTAAATTTTTTTAAAAATTACTTGTAATTGAAAGAAACAGAAAATTAATATCCACATGGAATAAAATTATCAGTCAACAATATTGAATCATAAATAACACAGATTTTGTAGTTATTGGTGACATAAAATATTTTAAATAACCATATCAGGTGCTAGTGAGATGGCCCAGTGGTAAAGGACACTTGCCACTAAGTCTGATGACCTGAGTTTGACCCCAGAACCCACATGGTAGAAAGAAATTCTGCCCCTGAATTATGCTTAACACACACACACACACACTAAATGAATAAATTGAATAAACAAATATCATGTGTGTGAATTAAGTAAGTAGAGATATGGAAGGCATAAAGAAATGTAAATAGAAATTGAATCTAAAATTTCTGAAATAAGAATCATTGGTTGGGATTTATTCTAGATTATACATGGCAGAAATTTTGATTAGTAAATATGAATAATGTAGCTTTAAAAATGTACAAAATGAAACAAAATCATAGTATGTTAGCATATGAGTTCAACCTCTGCTACTGGGGATTCCAGTACAATCATCAGTTCAAAGTTATCCTGGCAACTGTGTCTCAAAACACAGCATTACAATGAATTACTTCAATAGTGCTATGACATATAATTGATTTCCAAAAATAAGGAATAAGGGACAGAAAAATATTTAAAGTAAAAATGTTTGAAATTTTTATTTTCCTTTCCTTTAAAAAAATATGCATGTATATAATGTATGGGTGGGTATACACCTATGTGAGTTCAGGTACCAGTGGAATACAGCAAAGGGCACCAGATCGCCCTACAGCTGGAGTTAAAGTTCTGAGCCACCTGAGGTGGGTGCTGGGAAGCGAACTCAGGTCCTCTGCTCTTAAGTGCTGGGCCATCTCTCCAGCCCACCCATCCCTTTTTTAAAGACAGGGTCTCCCTGTAGCCTCAGCTTCAGCTGGCCTGGAACTCACTATGTAGACCAGTCTCCATCTCATAGAGCTCTGCCTGCCTCTACCTCTCAAGTACTGAGACAAAAGGTGTGTGCCACCATGGAGTCATAGAAAGTGGTGGAAGTGCAATTGACATTTTTCCCCTCAAGATCACAGGGTTATTGGTGACCACAAAGCCTCAGACATCCAGAGGTGTGTGAGCTGTAAAGTAGCAACTGCAACAGCAATCCCAACGCTGTCACATTGGGATAGCTGCTTGTTTGAAGTAAGGTCCTGGATCATATCCTTCTGCTTGACTGAGATGGAAATGAGGATGTCTTTCACAGCTTCCAAATTGTGCTGCCAAACAGAAATTAAGCATTATAAAAAGTAATAGAAACAGATTTTTGGCAGTTTTGGACATATTGGACAGCCAGCTGTTTCTATTGCCCTCCTCTGCAAACAATCCCAGGAATTCCCCTAATGCAATCCCACATTTACAGGGATAGGGGGTGATGACACCTGAGTAATGGAATATATTTTTACAAAGACACATACCATGAGACATCTGTGAAACTGAAATATTAAATGGAGGGATTAAAGTATTCAGAATTGGCAAATGAGCACAGTCAAGGCAGAATTCCACAACTCAGAGAAAGTAAATTCAAATAGTATTGGTTTCACAGCAGTCATCTGCTAACCCTTCCTATGGTTTTGACCTGGGCTCTTACACAGGTAGAGCTGTTAGGGCACTGACAACTGCGTGTCTTAATGAACAACATTTCTTAGGCCTGAGGTGTAGCTCTGACGTAAAGTACTTGCTTAGCATGTATGAGGGAGCATCAGGTTCAATCCTAGAAAAAAATAGTTCTCACAGATTTCGAAGTTAGAGTTTCCAAATCAGTATGTGGAGGAATCTGGCATGTGTACAAACATAATTCAGGGGAGTGGAGGGATGGCTCACTGGAGAAGAAGCTCTTGCTGTGCTTCCAGGTGACCAGAGTTCAGTTTCTAGTAACCTCTTCTAGTGGGTTAAACCACTTGTGACTCTAGCTCCAGGGGATCATCTGCCCTATTTTGGCCTCTATGGGATTCTTAATACATGTGGTATATATTCACACGCACACACACACACACACACACAATAATAAAAACTCACCAGGACACACACACACACACACACACACACACACACACACCCTAACTAAATCTTTAAAAGTACCTCCTCCTAGCTGGCATGGTTGGCCCATGCCTTTAATCCCAGCACTTGGGAGGCAGAGGTAGGTGGATATTTGAGAGTTTGAGGCCAGCCTGGTCTACATAGGGAGTTCCAGGACAGCTAGGGCTACAGGGAGACCCTGTCTCAAAAAAAAAAAAAAAACCTGCTTCTCTGTGGGCAAGTCTCTTATATCTTTATAGGCTATACAGTGTCTCTCATATCTTTTATTACAATACCAGTCGTGTTCCTGTGGGGTCCACCATCATAGTTGATCTTACAAATCTCCATCTCCTAATACCATCACCTTGGGCACTAAGATCTCAACATATGACTCTTGGGGCATTTAGTCCATAGCATCTGTCATCTGCACACAAATCTCTGTAATCTCAATATTATTTCCAGTCACTCATATCCCTTACATTTTTGACTCAATATCATTTTTTACCTTGCTCCTCTGTTCCTTTAGCTTTCGGATACAGGGTTTGAGTTTCAGTTTTCCAACATGAATATACAGCTACTTTTAAGCCAGAGCTATGTGAGTATCAGACAGAATTTTCTGTGACAATCTGAGAGCCACTGATCACCTATCTGAGAAGAGCTCTCCAGGAAGAGGAGCCCAGTGGAGGAAAGAAAGATTAATCTGATTGTGCTGGTTACTTGTTTGTCAACTCGACACAAACTACACTCACCTGAGAGAAGGGACTGTAGCTGAGGAATTTCCTCCATCAGACTGGCCTGTGGGGTATTTTCTTGATTGCTGATTGACATAGAAGGGCCTCACCCACTATGGGTGTTGTGATCCTTAGACAGCTGGGCCAGAGCAGTATAAGAAAGGTATCTGAGCAAGCCAGGGGGAGCAAACCGGTAGGCAGAGCTCCTCTGTTTCTGCTTCAGGTTGCTGCCTTGGGTTAACTTTAACCTGCAAGGTGAAATGAACCCTTTCCTCCTCAAGTTGTGGGGGTTTTGTCATGATGTTTTATCACAACAGAAAGCAACAGAACACTAACGATGTATAGTGGATGTTAGGGGTATGACATGAAGGGAATGCATTGCTCCTATAAATTCTGCCCTGCCCCACCACTCTCAAGAGCTCCACTTCTTTTCTAGCATCCACTGAAGCTTTAGGAAAAGCCGTTTTCCTTATGATCATTTGCAAAACTAAACAATGGCACAATGTGAATGCTTTACACATGACACAATGTAGCGACTTGATGTTCTCGATGTTCAAACATCTCTATTACATTGAAACACGGTGTGAACCATATGAACACATGGAATCATGGACCATTAGATGCAATCACTTTAGGGAGAGTGGAAATATCATAACATATTTTACCATTGACAAATATGAATTTAAGATTTCAGACTATGGTACTACATAACTTAATATAACCTTTTACTCAAGGAAAGTGATTACTAAGCAAGGATAACATAGACTTGATCCCTAAACTTATGGGTCTCCCACTGGGTGTAAGCCCCATGAAGGCAAACATCAGAGTGAAGGATATTCACAGCATGTTCTTTAAAACGTGACTACTACACAAAAAGTATTTCATCATTGTGGTAAGTGTTTTTCCTGTGATGTGCTAAGTCTCCTACCCTCCAGCTCTCATGTGGTCTCTGAGACATTGCTGTCCTCCAGCATATGCTTCAATGGGACAGTGTCTGTGACCTTCATGCTCCTCAGAGTTAGAGCAGAGCTGACAGAGCAGGATCCTGTCCTCTTGACAGAAGATCCTCTTTGTCTCCTTGTGGGTCACACACGTGCTCATCAGAGCTCAGGCACTTCCTAACTCTGACTTGTAGTCTCTTCAGAAGAAGGCTGGTTCTGAGGTCCTTCAGCAGGGATGGTTCCACACACACATTGTAATGAGCAGGAGGTTGGGCATGGGCCCAGGAAAGGCAGAGGCAGTGAATGGAGGGGAATGAATGTAGGGAGAAATTAATTCAGTTTTCTCTAAATGTGCCCAAAAGTGGCTTTAAAATAGGAAAGTGAAAGATGAAGGAAAGAGTAACTTTCCTTTATTCAGTAAAAAGAAAATATTCCTTTTCCTGAGGATGAGTAGAGTCCGCTACTTCTTCATTTAGTCACTGTTGGTAAATAACCTAGGTTTATGTAATAGGGATTCAAACCAGGGTCCTGAGCATACATGAAAAGGGCTCATCACTGAACCATATCACTAGTTACAGAGTTTAGTAATTCTCACCAGTCTACGAAACAATGTTTAAGCATCAAAAATAAATGTCCCAGGTGGAATATGTGAACCAAAGATGTAAAACAATCAGAGTCAACCATCTTCCGCATTCCATATTAAATGTTTAATTTCAATAAAATAGATAACAATAAGGTAGGAACCACTTAACAGGCACTACATTATTTCTTGACTTCAACTGAGACAGGCTCCCTGAGCTACAGGTGGCTTAGGGTACAGCTTGTTCCCATCATGTGCAGCCAGCCGAGAAGAAAGGTCGACGGGGAAATTGAAGGAGCCAGCAGGGTACTGCCATATGAGGGAATTCTTGGCTACATTGAAGAAACTCACTCTTCCAAGGTTACAATCAAGGAACACCCCAACCTTGCTCAGTGGTGTCTCTACATAGTGAGTGAGTGATGGGGAGGTAGTCAGGAGGTTGTAATGGTCACCCTCCTCCACAAATACAAGAAGGAACACATCCTTCAATGCAATCAGTGGGCCACACCTATTTAACTGGGAATCTTTACAGACCCCTATAGCCCAGTCCCAAGAGTCAGTTGCATCCAGCTCCCAGTAATGTTTCCCATAGCTGAAGCTCTGTGCCCCCCAGGAAACATAGTAGGCTCTATCAGAATTCACAGATGTGTCCTGAAGGTAATGTTTAAAGCTGAGTTGCTTCATGTAATTAAATAGGCTCATCTTGTAATGGATTATTATAGTTTCAAAAGAAATTTTCACTGTGGAGAGAAGAAAATATTTCATTTAAAATAAAATATACGTTTCTTAGATGACAGATGGAAATATACTTAATTGACAAAAATAGAGTCCACATGTACTGGAATAAATCTGACAGGAATATATTGCATTAAAGGACAGGTGCCCTGCAGCCGAGTCCATCTCATTTCCTGGCCATCATAAGATGTTATACATAAGACGTCAGTGGTGATCATTTTCCCATTGGTGTTATGATTTCTAGCTCATTAAGGATATTGATAAATAAGGAAAAGGTACAGGCGCATACTTAGAAGTGATTGACTCTTGTTAACACCTAGCTGTCTAAGAGCTATCATTGCTTGTGAAGTTTTAATGCAGATTTTATTCTACCAGGGAAATAAGACAATGACTTATTTACCAACTTGTTTTACTTTTAGTTCTCACAATATATTGCTTTGTGCATTTACTCATTTTATGCTACTTATTTTGTTTTCTGAGATAGGATCTTGCCAGTGAGTCATGGCTCACATGGTACTTACTATATAGAAAATGCTGGTGTCAAATTCATAAACAATCCTCCAGCCTCTGCCTCCACAGCTCCGGGATTTCCAGTGTGCAGAAGGATATGTGGTTTATATTTTTGACGTTTTAAATTTTTATTTATTTTTACTTTGTACATATGACTGTTTGGCCTGCGTGTATGTAAGTATACCCATGTCATGCAATTCCTGAAGAGGCCAAAGAGGGCAATGAATTCCCTGGAATTGCAGTTACAACAGTTGTTAGACACCATGTGGGTGCTGGGAACTGGACCCAGATCCTCTGCAAGAGCAGCCAGCACTCTTTACCACTGAGCCATCTCTTCAGCCATGATCTCCATTACTGGGCTTTCTGAATTTAAGTTAAAATGTCCTGAATTAATTTATAATTATCTACATGTAATTGCACCACAGATTTATTTTCAGCCTGAATCACATTATTGGAAGTGTTGATTTTTTTTTATCACAGTGACCATGTTAATAAATATTACTACAAATGTGGAATTCTCTGGCATATGCTCCTGTCAAGTTAAAGAGTCTAATGAGTAGGAAAGACACCCCATGATTTAAGGGCACGCTCTGGTTATTCCTGCAGCACTAACACTCACCTTGGTAGTGGTTGAACCTGTGGATCAGACCAGTGATGGGCTTGGCACTGAGTGCTGGTTTCACAGGCTGGGGCATGCACAGCTGCACTGACTTACTCCTGCAGGAAGAAGAAATTGATCTGCCAGGTGATGATAGCATTTAAGAAAATAAATAATCACTCATGGCTTGTGAAGACAGTTTAGGGTACCATCACTCGCCCTAAAACCCTGACAACCCATGTTCAATCCCTGAAACCCACAGAGAAATTCACATCCCAAATATCTCCCCTGAGCTCCATACAGCATCATAGCACGTACACTTGTCTGCATTCACACACTCCCACCAACACACACATGTACAACCACAGTGTTGTGGTAATAATCATAAATTTACTAAGAATGAAATAACTACTAAGCTCAGCAGGTTTCCTGATAGGGTGGTGAAACTCCAGGATCAGGAGACAGGACACATTCCTTAAAATGGCCTTTCTGACTCATCTTTCCTGCTACCAACCCATTTCTCAATGCTACCTGCCTCTTTCATCTACTACCTGGGAAAAATACAGCCCATGGACCTCCACCAATGTTGATAAGTTTACAACTAGAAACCAGCATCACACCCCAAAGCATGTAATACTTCAGTTACACATAGAAAGAAAAGAAAATTTGGGGAAAACGGGGACAGAACTCATATATAAAAACAGCCAAGCATGCTTGGTGTGATGGAGCAGGCCTTTACTCTCAGTACTCTAGAGGAAGGCAGATATTTGTGTTATCAAGGATAACCTGGTCTACATAGTGAGTTTTCTGGTGACCCAGGCCTCTCCAGTAAGATCATGTCTAAACATAAACACAAAAATGCCCCAATACATGTACACACAACAATTGAGTATTATCTTTCAAGTATAACTTCAATTCCCTAAAGAACAAGGTCTCTTTCATAACTCTCATGGTACCCTAGCTTTTATTGATGTCTAAACTCACCTTGTCAATGTCTCTCCCAGA
The DNA here is from genome assembly GCF_000622305.1 of Nannospalax galili. Classification (NCBI taxonomy): domain Eukaryota; kingdom Metazoa; phylum Chordata; class Mammalia; order Rodentia; family Spalacidae; genus Nannospalax; species Nannospalax galili. Next base: position 1,099,507 of record NW_008335885.1, on the reverse strand, counting down.
TCCTGTGAAGAAAACAGGAAAAGGTTAGATCTCTGTCCAAATGTCATTTTTTTTTTTTTGGTTTAAAGTCGAAATAATATAAATTACATCACACCCACCCACCTTTTAAAATTATTTTATCTCTCAGAATGTCAGTCAAATATGTTTACAGAATCTTAATCTTATTCAGTCAGAATCCTGAGAGTAAAACAAGGATGAGAAAGCCTTGGGTGACAGTTCATGGATTCAAACTCACAGCCATCAGCACAGTGGCCTTCCCTGGGCTTGTCCATAAAGGGTAGTATGACCTTATTTTAGGGTAAGCCCAACGGTGGCTTTAGCCAGGCACTGTGACTTATGCCTCTAATTCCAGCATTAGAGAGGCTGAGGCAGGCAGATTACTGTCAGTTGGAGCCTATCATGGAACACAGAATGAGACCCTGTTTTCAAAATTCCACTTCCTAATGAACTCTAAAAAAGGCTTACAAGAAATGAAGGATATAAAAACAGCTTTCCCCAAATCCCTGCATAATACCTGAGAAAAGACAAAAATAGCATGTTAGTGTAAAGGAACATTTATTATTCAGCTTTTAGAGAGGCAAATTCCAAAAATAAAAAAAAAAATAAGAAAAATATATCTG
>NW_008335885.1:1089194-1098821 GCF_000622305.1 Nannospalax galili | reverse complement strand
CCTGAGAAAAGACAAAAATAGCATGTTAGTGAAAAGGAACATTTATTATTCAGCTTTTAGAGAGGCAAATTCCAAAAATAAAAAAAAAATAAGAAAAATATATCTGAGGAATCTCCCCATTCAGTTCCAACAAGTTTGAATTCTTTTAAATGGTCAGGATAGAAATTAGACTATTCAGAATATTTCTAAAAAGGAAACAAACCCACCTCATATTGTGGGAAATATGCAAACTTCTCTTTGGAATCCAGTCACAGAGTCACAGTTGTGGTCCCCAGTTAAGAGTCATTTCATGCACCTCTCCATACTCACCCACAACAGCTCCAGATGTGTTCCATGGCACATCGCCATCAGTTCCCGATACATGTCTCTTAGTTGATTCCTCTTTCGGACCATCATGGCTTCATTGTTTCTTAGTTTCTCCAAAATCCACTGGCTTTCATTTTTCAGATTCTTTATGTTTTGCTTTTATTCCTCCAATAAGATTGGATGCAACTTCCTGTACTCTGTCCTGATCATTACTTCATGTAGAAACACATAGCCCTGTAGAGACATGGACATTCTAGATCACATTTGAAGATTTTTCCCCTCCTCACTTAACACTCATTCCTTTGACTGATACCTTCTGTCGGTATGCTACATGCACCCTAAATTAATGGCCATAGTTTTCATAAAATTTAAATTTATTCTTTGATCTCATTTGTTTCCCATTTAGTGACTATACGAAGAACTAAATCCATGCTTTTCTCTAAACACTTTCCTGTATCTCATAAGTTCCTACATTATATGAAGTAAAGCTTTTGATTGGCATTTTATCTGATGACACAACTATCAAAATCTACAAACTAGCAATTGGAATTCAAGACATATTAGTAAAGAATAATGTACACTGTGCTGGGCTGTCAGCTAATCAGTCATTAGTTTCAAACTTCCTTACCACTCATCCTGACCATTGTCTGCTCATGAAGTCGACTATTACATTCAGAATTAGAGGCTAGCAGAATACATCTCTGTTACAATAGTATCCTGTTCACAACCCTCCAGTCATGAATGATCAAGTTTCCAAATGTCTGTCTCAAGCAGATTCTAAGCATCACAGTGCCCTACCCACCATCCAAGCCAAGACTGTTCTTCTCTCTACAGTTAGATTCCTCTGATTTTCTTGTATCTTTTCCCATAAATGTGTCATTTGCTCTCAAAGTATCTCCTATAACAAACAATAAATATCAACCCTGAAACCAGGATTCAGACCTACACTGACACAATCAGGAGGCATAAAAGAAAAATTACTTTAGGGAGACCAAGGATCATGTTTTAGCAACTTCAGTAATTTTTAATATTTTATTTACAATTTATTTTATGAATGTATTGTCTCTGTGTATGTTAAGTATAACCGTGTCATGCAGTGGCCTGGGATGTCAGAAGAGAGCATTGGATCCCCTGGAACTGGAGTTACAGATGGCTGCTATCCACCACATCATGCTGGGAATGGAACCCAGGGCCTCTGCAAGAGCAGCCAGTGCTCTTAAAAGCTGAGCCTTCTCTCCAGCTCCAACTTTTGTATTTTTAATTTAAAAGAAAATTTAGGACTACAGAATAAAAAATTCAATCTAAATTTTGTTTATAATAAAATGTTAATGGTCATGGCTAATTTTGAAATGGTTTGGTAATTTGCATCTTACTATGTGTTCCTAGATGGTTCTCTACCCTCTCCTGCTAATTCCAATGTACTTTCCACGATATATTTTCCAGTGTTAGAAAACAAATATCCTCTACAGGTGCCTTCAGCATCGGTGTTTTGAGCAGTTTAAGGAAGGCATAATAGAAACAGAAATGAGCATTAAAGGCTCTAAGCTCTATGAAGTCAAGGATGCTTGGACATTCTAGTCACAGCTTCTCCGTCAGATCTGTAAAAAGTGCCCACCACCCAGAAAACAACGGGTCGATCATCATGATAAGTATTTTCCCTGTGATCTAAGTCTCCCACCCTCCAGACTTCGTGTACTCTCAGGGGCACCACTTACCCTCTGCTCCTCAACAGCTGCTTCAATGGGACAGAGTGTGACCTTCATGCTCCTCAGAGTTGGAGCAGAGCTGACAGAGCAGGACCCTGTCCTCTTGACAAAAGATCCTCTTTGTCTCCTTGTGGGTCACACACAGGTTTTCCTCAGAGCTCAGGCATTTCCTGAGGCTTTCTTGTCTGACAATGGACACCAGCTCCTTCAGAAGATGGTCGGTTCTGAGGTCCTTCTGCTGGGATGGTTCCCTACATACAGGGCACTGGGCAGGACGTTTGATGTCTTCCCAGGAGAGGCAGAGGCAGGGCCGACAGAAGCTGTGTCCACAGCTTATGGTGACTGGGTCTGTTAAGCAGTTCAGGCAGATGAGGCATGTGAGTTCTTCCTGGAAGGCTTGTGACATGTCACACTCCATTTCTGAGGGAGGAGAAGCAGAATTACTCAGTATTCTACACCAGAGAGACAGAAGACTGCATGTAATTTGATTTGAGATTCACTTCAGACTAGAGAAGAAGCTTCATATTGAATATGACCAAGAAGAAATCAAGTGTCGGGCTATGACTGCCAACATGTCATCTTTCTCTTGTCCTGAGAAACATAAGTTGCTTTGCCAAACCTCTATGTCCCTGCTAGATGCATTTGTCCCAGAGGTATCAGCTCAAGCTGGGGCCTTGCTCCTGTTCTTTTGTTCAGGTAATTGACAAAAATAAAGTGGCTTTCCCTGTCCCTGAGCCAACCTCTTCTCAAAGAAACCCCAATCATTGGCCCTTCACTGCACGCCTACGCTGGCAGAACACAAATTTCCATTGCTGTCTATCTCAGAACATTCTTCACACATTTCCTTAGTGATTGCTTGGGACTGATTTCTGGCTTTTAATGTTTTTTAATGTTTTATATATTTACTTTTATTTTAAATGTATAAATGTTTTGCCTTCATGTAAGTTCACTGCACCCATATCATGCAACACCTTGGATCCCAGAAGAAGCCATTGGATCGCCTGCAACTGGAGTTACATTACATGTCATGTGAGTGCTGGGAACTGAACCAGGGACCTCTGCAAGAATGGCCATTGCTCTTAACTGCTGACCCATCTCTCCAGCCCTTGATTTTAATATTTTATCCTTTGGATCTGCACTGCCAACATCTCTGGAGAGTCTGATGCCAATATTACTTCATTTTCTTTTGTTGCTACAAAATACCTGACATGAGAAACTTGAAAAAGAATGGTCACAGTTCAAAGATACAGTCCACGATGATGGGGACGTGAAGCCGGTGATCTGATTGCAGCCATAATTAGTTAGAGAAAGCATTGAGGGACCACTGCACAGCTACTTATGTTTGCAAATTCTGAGACCTTTGTCCCACAGCATTTTCCCTAATCTAGATAAGCCCCCCATGTGCACAAGGGTTTCCATGCTAATTCTAAATCCCACCAAGTGGACGATCAGTATTAATCTTCCCAGGATCATTCTCTGCTCCAACTCCTCTGCTGCCCAAACAGGTAACTCCAACTTTGAGTTTATTGGATAAAGCTTTGAGGCCCAAATGAAACTCTCATGTCTGTTGGACATTTAATCAACAGGTGTCCATTTCCTATCCATACAAAGAAGCACATTTGGATTGAACCAGCTTTCCTCCAAATACCAAGAACTTTAGGCTTTCACACAAATGGAGTCAAATGGCTTCAGCTGGTGGCTCATGAAAATCCTGAAAACTGAGAACAACGCTCATTCCCTGTGAGAGCTGGGTGCTCGAGCTTCTCTTTCCTTGTCTCCTTTGATGGTCCTTTCATCTCATTTGATACACAGTCCTCCTCCTCAGAACAACCACCCAAACTTAATTTTGAGCACATAAGAAATAGTGAAAATGAAGCTCTGCACTGCAAAATTGCCTCAGGTTGTCACCAGAATCTAACTATGCAAGTAGAAAAACATGATGACTTTTCTCAACATCATGTATGCCCTCCAGCCAAACTAAGCCAAGAATAGTATGTCCAGGCATTGCTACCAAGATGTTAACTATTACAAAGCATTTATTCAAACTATGAAGAGACGTTGCTTTGTAATTCGCAGCAGAAAAAAAAATCCTTTAAAATCCTTATTTTGTTGGAAATTTCAGTATGCATTTCTATATAAACCAAATACAAAAATAATCTCTAAATTTTGATATTTCCTTCAAACCATTCAATGCAATCTGTAACTACATGTTATAATTTCTCCTCTGGCTCTCAGAGCTGTGTGTGTGTGTGTGTGTTAATAAGCACTCTTTGAGTAGAGGATAATGCACATATGCAGCACCTACAGAATTCAATGCTCCTGAATTATTTAAGGAGTGACAAATGCTCAAAATTGAAAACTATCTGAAATCCACTGAGGAGTGCATGAACATTAACCTAATTAATCCTCAGTTTAATTCTATAGTATAGACCAACACCAGGGGAACAAATTGGAATAGAATCAATTTTGCTACTATGGAAGCATCATTTCTTAGAAAACCCTGTTTGCTAATAAATTCCAAAGAGGAAATTTTGCTTCTTTTGTCTTGGGAAGTAGCTAGATCAAGTCTTGGGTATATTGTCTACTCACCTGAGGAATGCATCTTTAGGCTCACCAACTTTTGCTAGGAGAGAATAATAGTCAAGGTCTGGATTCAGCAATCTTTTGAGCCTGAAGGTTTGGAAACACTCTGGTCTGAAAGAGCAGTGAATGGTGGCCATGGACTGTTCTTATATTGCATCTGAAGACCACACCCATTTTCAAAATTGATTTAATTTCCTGGGGTTTCCTTCCAGCATATGAGAGTTGTCCAGACTCAGGGATATCTGGGTGTGGCAGCTCACACCTTTAATCACTTAATCCTCCCCATTTGGAAGCAAGGAGCTTTGGAAATTTTTGAGTTCCAGGCAAGCCTAATTTATACAATTCCTGAAAAACATCTAGTCTTCAGTCTGCATTGGAAATCCAAAGAAGTGTTTCTAATATCAGTGAAGGAATGTAATAGCAATTCAATCAATGAGCTTGCCAGCAAGAGTGAAGGCAAACAGGCAAAAAGCAAGGTTTCCCTCTTTCTTCCAAGTCCTTTAATCTGGGCTGCCACCAGGAGGTCCACTCCCATTATCGTGGGTCTTCCTACTTCAAATATCCTCATCAAGAAAGTCCCTTACAGGAGTGGCAATGGCTTAAGCTTTAGATGATTTCAGATTCTGATAAATTGACCATCAAGTCTATCCATCTAGTATCCAAGGAGATATTTTTCCTTCTGTAGTTTCTGAATAGGATTTTAGAAAGCAATACCAAGAAATTTTAAAAGTCACATTGAACTGTACAGTATGCAAATATAAGCCTTAGTTTCTATAGGAATCATCAACTGGAGGTATAAGTGCTTTTGCTGCATGTATCTAAGTGCACCACTTGTGTGTCAGTCTGTGGAGGCCAGCAGAGAATGACAGACAACCTGGAAATTAAATTACAGAAGGTTCTTAGCTACTATGTGGGTGCTGGGAACTGAATTTGGGTCCTCTGCAAAAGCAGCCTGTGCCCTTAATCACTGAGCCATCTCTCCAGCCTCACAATGATGAAATTTTCTTCTTCAATTAGCAGCTAAAAGTTTTGTTGAAAGGAGACAGATAATTCGCAACTTCATAAAACAGCACAGCCACCTTTGCACACATTGTGACGTTTTGTGTAACTCACTCCTCTATCACCAGTATTCATCATTTTTATGCACAAACATGGTCAATATTCTAAGTTAGCAATATTCTAGTTTTGGTAGCCTACTGTATGACTAAATGCTGTAATAAAATAGTTTGTAATTTTCTTTTGTGGTAAGTATACTTAGTTTTCTCTCTTAGCAAATATTCAGTCTAGTATCCTTTAAATATGCACTGCAAGGTAACTGTGATTTATTTTCTTTAAAATTGTACTAGGCAGAGTGAATCACACTGTTGTAGTTAGTGAAAGAATGTTCATTCTCCTTACTTCATACAATTGTATGTCATAGATAAAGACCAATTTGTTTATCCATTTACTGTTGAGGTGTGTCAGCAGCGCAAGGTTTGAGCTCTGAGTCATTATGAAGTGAGCACCATGGTTCTTAATTTCTACTAAGGACATCTCATTGCTGTTCATAAATGTTTACTGGTGAAAAGTGTAAGCCCTACAAATCTCTTTCAACAGGTTTGTCAGAGGTCGTTTCAGTTGACACTCCAAGCAGGCTTCAGCAAACTTCACTTACTCTACATCTTTGTCATTACATAATGTTATGTGGCTTTAAATTTAGGTTTTTGTTTCCAGAGGCCATGAGTTGTAACCTTTAGTTTCATATTGCACTAGTCTAATGATTTGAAAGTTAAGAAGTTTTCCAAATCTGGAAGTGGTCATTAGTGTTGTCAACTTGACACAATCTAGACTCACCTGGGATATGGGCTTCCGAGTCTGCCAGTGGGGGATTATCTTGATTACATTTATTGGTGTGGGAAGACCCACCTTAAATGTGGGTATGGGCATTCTCTGAGCATGGGATGCTGAAATGTGTACATGGACAAAGAGGTCTGAGCCGAGCCTTCATTGGCCTCAGTTTACTTCATTTTTTTTCTTTCTTTTCTTTTTTTATTTCTTTGAGACAGAATCTCCATGTAGCACTAACCTACCTGGAACTCACTATTTAAACCTGGCTATCCTTGATCTCACAGAGTCGTGCCAGCCTGGGCCCCCTGAGTGTTGGAATTAAAGGTGTGTGCCACCTTGTACAGCCTTCCTTCATTCCTTCTTTTTTTTTAATAATACAATTTTCTTTATTTAAAATAATTTACATCATCAGGAACATACAGAAAATTGTCATTAGGTTAACTTTAAATCTAATACATTTCTTTGTACTACTTCACTTTTTTTTTTTTTTTTTTTTGGTTTTTTTTTGAGAACGCGTCTCCCTGTAGCTCCAGCTGTCCTGGAACTCACTATGTAGACCAGGCCGGCCTTACTGTGTCTTACTGTGTAGACCAGGCCAGCCTTACTGTGTCTACACATGTGTAAGTAAATCCGTGTCATGCAGTCCCCACATAGGTCAGAAGAAGGTGTCAGATCCCCCTGGAACTGGAGTTACAGACGATTGTTAGCTGCCATATCGGTACTAGGAATCGAACCCGGGTCCTCTGGAAGAGAAGTCAGTGCTCTTAACCTCTGAGCCATCTCTCCAGCTCCAAAGCTTCACATTTTTGAACTTAAAAGTATTATGCTGTTTTGCTGGTTTTAAATAATTCCCAATGATTTGTAGTTATTTAAGAGTAGCTATTGTTTTATAGTCACATATTACAAGTAAAGCTCACCAAACAAACAAGAGTGTAAGAGAAAACCCACATCAGCCTAGCCATCCTTAAGGGGGAAAAATCTACATTGAAAAAGCCAAAGTCCACTTCTTTCCCTGTCTTTTACATTCCAAATCAAACAAGAATTGGATCACTATCCGATGTTACTATCTTCCCCCTAAACCTAAAGGCAAAAAAAAAAAAGGTGGGTTTTCAACCTTTGAAATAGGTCAGTTGATTTCTACTCATCCTGTCACTCCTCACTGAGAGCAGGAATGCACACTTTCTTAACACAAACGCAAAGATATGTGACTCTGCTCTAGCTCTTAGCTTTGCAGCTTTTAGCACAAGTGAGATTCTGCTGCATCTCATTCAAGTTTTAGCATGGAGATAAAATAGAAAACTGTCATACTAGAAAGCATTAAGGTCTAAATAATAGTGACACTCGGTGGCTGGATGGCCTTTTCAGTCATTTCTTATACAACTAACAAAACTAAAGATATAAAAAGAGTATGTTCCATAATGCTTTTTAAAAGAGTTGTAAAAGATGGTATTTAATTTGGTAGCTACATAGTGCCTTTTGATACTATGAGAGCTAGTCTCCATGGAGGAGGCTTCCAAAGTTTCAGGTCGGTTGCTCAAAGTCCTGTGATTCAAGTATATCACAACTCAGTACATTATATATGTATATATGTATATTTAGAAATGTATGTGTGCATATGTAACAATAATAATCAAAGAAGAGGATAAGAATTTGAGGGGGAGTTGTGGGGGGATCTGAGAGGACTTGGAGGGGGATTGGGAGGTATGAAAATGATGTAGAAACAAAATTCAGATATTAAATTCTCAAAAAAAGGAAAAGTTTTTTTAATTTTACTTATTTTTATTTTATGTGTATGAGTCTATTGCCTGCCTGTGAGTGCAGCCCTGTGGTACAATGCGGCAGAGGTCAGAAGAGGGCTTTGGATTCCTCTAGAATTGGAGTTAAGGATGGTTCGAAGCCACCATGTGAGTGCTGGGACTCAAACCTGGGTCCTCTACAAGAGCAGTCAGTGTTCTTAACCGCTGAGCCATCTCTCCAGACCCAGGAAAAGTTATTTTATAAAAAGGTTGTTTGAAATGTTCTGTATGAAATACACAAAAAGTCAATAAAAACTATTTTTTAAAAAGGACAGAAAATCTGGGTGTGGTGGTGCATGCCTTTAATCCCAGCACTCAGGAGGCAGAGGCAGGCAGATCTCTGTGAGTTCAAGGCCAGCCTGGTCTACATAGTGAGTTCTAGGACAGCTGGGGCTACAGGGAGACCCCGTCTCAAAAAGACCAAAAATAAAGGACAAAAAATTCTAGTGTATTTGAAAAGTGAAACATTATGGAAAAATAGTAATAATCCAGACCTCTGTGACCCAAATATGAGGTTTTTTTCATTGAATTTAAAACTGCTAGTTCCTGAGAGGAAACAAACTCAGTTTGAGGAATGCCATAAAATGTTTTAATATTATAACTCACAGTACCTATTCACAAGATCAAAAAAATACAAACATAATATATGAATAAGTCAACATTATAATATCATATAAGGCAAGAACTAGAGTCATTTTTAGCCATGTTGCTTCTAGATATATGGTTTATACTAATTTATTTTTTCACATTTCTATTAAAAATGCATTTTTCCTTCAATTACATTTACTCTATTAGGAAAAGCAATATAATTATTTCACTTTAAAATGCAATAATCCTATTATTTCATTTGTCAATATCTCTCTTAGAAATGAAAAAAGAATACAAATTTGGATCATAATGACTAATACTTTTAATGATCCCAGAGTTTCTTCCTTATTGGCTTTACCACCTATTCCTCTCTCACGAAGACTTCCTGCTTACTACTCTGTCTCACATCAGATCCTAGGAAGCTTCCTAGAAACATGTGGCCCCTCCAATGCATGAAATGACACCCTTGGTCTACAAGGTGGAGCTAAGAACAGAAGTTCAAAGGGAAAAAAAATCTTTTTTAAATTTATTTTTAAGTTTTTTTAATGTGTATTAGTATTAAAATGCATGTATGTAGGTAGAACCATAGGAGAAGGGTATTATTAAGGGAGAAAGGGGGAAAACAGGGGCACCTTAATTGGGGAAACCATGATGGAGCAGTGAGACAATGCAAGAGATAAACAATGCCTAGCTAGTTTTAAAAACCAGAGTGAGCCATATTACTCCAACACCCTACTGACAAATTATATATAGCAGATCAAGAAATTTATGTCTAGGTAAGGTTTATCTGAGAACAATTGGTCTTTGCCCAATATTTATCT
>NW_008335885.1:1067277-1088972 GCF_000622305.1 Nannospalax galili | reverse complement strand
GAGGAATCATTTTCTCCATGCTTCCAAGCGAAGCCAGCCATGGTTGAGCAGGACCTTTTACTTATCTTCCCATAGGCAGAACTGGTAAAAGAAAGGAGCCAGGGGCTCCTCCCAAGCCCATGTGACCCCTGAGGAACAGATCCCCAAATGACCTTAAGAGTAAAAACAAATTGGTTTATCTGGGCCAGCTGTATGTACTTAAACACCCAAAAGGAAAGTATAACCAAAGATTAAAGGGGCCAATATAATTTCATAAGAGCATACATATATATACCTAAAAGTTATTTTACAAACAGCAAAGCCAGACAGGCGACACCTTCAGTCGAGATGTTGGCCAGGATAGATAATGGCTCTTCCAGACAGTAACCCAGCGTGGGAAAATGGACAGCAGACCCTAATCTTATCTAAAGGAGTATTGACAACTGATTGCTGATAGAAGAGGCCAAAGCTGACTCTCCTAAAACAAAGACCTCTAGATAGGCTGACTAGATTCACCAGAAGGGCAAATAGTGGGGAATGGCTGGGGTTCCAACAACACAGCAGAGAGTAGCAGGGATGTCAGAGTATAAGGGCTCTAGTGGGGGGAGGGAGGCTATGGGAAAGTGCTATTGGGACGTGGGTGTATAGTTGAATAAGATGGTTTGGGATGTTCTGTGTGATATACACACACTCACAAAAAAAAATCAACAAATTTTTTTAAATGTATTATATTTGAGGAGGAAGCAACCTAAGTGTCCCTCAATCGACAAGTGGATAATGAAAACATGGTTCATTTATACGATGGAATTTTACTCAGCAGTAAAGAAAGATGAAATTTGCAGGTAAACGGATGGAACTAGAAACTGTTATACTAAGTGAAGCAACACTTTAAACAGAACTGTGCCTAAATGTTGTAGCTGAGACACAGCAAACTATCTGTTATATCTAACTCTGGTGTTGTTGATTGCTTTGAATCTGGATGCTGTGGGGTTTTTTCTCATTTTTATAAAGTCTTTTGTCATTTTTAATTCCTCCTTGTTAATTTTTGGTCTTGTAAATTTTTACAACTTTTAATTACCAATGAAGTATAATATCACAGAATTTCAACGCCGTGCTTTCCTTTCAGCAGACACTGTGTGTGTGTGTGTTGCGGGAGGGGGTTGAGTCAATGCAGTCAGGAACTGAGCTGCTTTAGGAATTTGCCCTTGCAGCGATTCCTTTCAGGATAGCACACCATGTAATTTTTACTCACTCATCATTAGTTTGCATTTAGGGTTGGACTGGCTTAGCATTTTTTGACATGTTCTCACAGAAACATTTTGTTTTTACCTCCATTCCACAACTGCTATTATGTGTAGGTGATGGGAGATTGTGTAAGAGTACTCTCTGATTCGTATTAAGCCTTAACGTCAGTTAGATACCAGATTATGCTTCTTGGAAGTTGGCTTTATAGTATTCCTGTACTATCTAGAAATATAGCTCAAGATATTATGTGTTATTCTCTCTCTCTCTCTCTCTCTCTCTCTCTCTCCTTCTCTAATTATTGGTTTAAAGTCTTCTATAACTGGCTCCTCTGAGGCCTGTATTCATCATTTTTATCACTGAGAGGACAATTAACATTCTAAGCTTTAATTCTGCTTCATGAAGCCTACAGAATATGTGCAAAAATGCTACTATGCAATAGTTTTGTGATTTTCTTTTGGGGTAACAGTAATTAAAGTTACTCTCAGCAAATATTCAGTCTACGGTTCCTTAAATATACATGGCAGGCTTACTGCAATTTATTTGTTTTAATATGCTGGTCAGATTTAACCCCATTGTTGCAGTAGGTGAAGGAATGTCCATTATCTTTACTGCATACAGTTACATGGCCTGGATTTAGAGCAATTTATTTATCCATTTACTGTTGAGGTGTGTCAGTGGCTCAAGGTTTGGGCTGCCGAGTAATTATGAAGTGACCGCCAGTGTGTATATGTTTTATTAAGTGCTCACATTGCTGGTCATAAATGTTTACTAGTGGAATGTGTAAGCCCTACAAATCTCTTTCGGTAGGTTTGTCAGAGGTCCTTTCAGTTGACACTGCATGCAGGCTTCATCCAACTTCACTTACTCTGCATCTTTTCACTACATGTTATATGACGCTAAATTGGGGTTTTTCTTCTGGAAGCCATGTGTTCTTAGTTATGATTTTATTTTGCATTTCTCTAATGTTTTGCAAAGTTAAGAATTTTTTCAGATTCCTTAAAGGTAATCATTAGTGTTGTCAACTTGACAGAATCTGGAATCACTTGGGAGATGGGCCCCTGGGCATGTCAGTGGGGGATTATTTTGAGTTCATTAATCGATGTGGAAAGACCCACCTTACATGTGGGTGGGACCATTCCATGACTAAGGAGTGGTCTACTCATAGGACTGTAGAATGGAGAGAGATTTGAGCATCAGGAAGCATTCATTGCTCTCGGTTTCCTTCCTTCTTTCTTTTTTTTTGGGGGGGTCGGTTTTGGTTTTGGTTTTTTTGAGACACGATCTCCAGGTAGCACCAGCTGACCTGGAACTTGCTATGTAAACCAGGCTGTCCTCCATCTCTCAGAGATCTGCCTGCCTCTTCTTTCTCAGTGCTAGGCTTAAAGGTATGTGCCAGCCTGTCTGGCTTCTTTCTTTCTGATGATACTATTTTCTTTATTAAAAAATAACTTACAACACTTGCTTCAGCAGCACATATACTTAAATTGGAACTATACAGACAAGATTAGCATGACCCTGCACTAGGATGACACTCAAATTCATGAAGTGATTCATATATTTATGCAGTGATATGAAGGGGGAAAGGAACATTATTGTAGAAAGGATTAAATGGGGTGGTGAAAACGAAGGGCAGGGGAGAGAAGGGAGTATAAGGAGGGATAAATAACACTGAAGACCCCTAGAAATTGATATATATAGTTGGGTGTGGTGGTGCCGCCTTTAATCTCAGCACTTGGGAGGCAGAGGCAGCCTGATCTCTGTGACTTAAAAGACAGCCTGGTCTACATAGTGAGTTCCAAGCCAGCTAGGACTACAGGGAGACCCTGCCTCCAAAAGACCACAAAAAAATTTTCATCTAGAAACTGACCATTATAGAAGCCTCTTAATGTATATATGTATACATTATAAAAAGAGATTAAAGGAGTTACCCTGTAAAGGGGGGACATTGTCCCTTCTAGACATCATAGGCTAACAGAAAGAGTTTAATACAGGACTTCTGTCCAAGGACCCGCACTCTGCAGACTCTTACTCTCTACACATTGACCATTTGTAACCTTTTGCGCTCCTGGCCCCTGCTGCATGAGGGCACTTCTTTGATGAGAATTGAAAGATGCATTAGTGCTCTCTTTACCCCTTCTCCTATGTTCCATGAGCCTTGGGTGTAGAGAGGTTGCATTGTAGATGTGCCATTTAAACTTGGGCAATTCACAAACAATGTCTGGGTGTGAACAGTTGTGGAACTCTTTAATATTCTCCATCTATTGCAAAAGAAGCTTCTTTGATGAGTGGTGACTGGCATACTTATCTATAAATATAAGGACCCATATTTTGCACATAGCAAGAAATACATTTGTCTAGGGACATGACAGTCTCTTAAATTTTCTGCACCATATTTCTTTCCTGCTATTGGCAGTTGATGGTTCCTGGGTGAGGGAAAGGCATTTCTTTTTTTTAATTTTTATTTATTACATTATATATATATATATATATGAATGTATTGTCTGCATGTATGAGTGCACCTGTGTCATGCAATGCCGTGGAGGTCAGAAGAGGGCACCAGATTCCACTGGAAACTGGAGTAAAGGACTCTTAGCCAGCATGTGGGTGTTGGGAATCGAACCCGGGTCCTCTGCAAGAGCAGTCAGTGCTCTTAGCCACTGAGCCACCTCTCCAGCCCTGGCATTTTTCTTTAGGACTGTGGCCAGTAGTAGTTTCTCCATGTCCTTGTGGACAACCACATGCCATGCTCATGTAGGTAGAAGTAAGAGGATTTAGTGGGTTAAATAAATAATAATAAAAAGAGGACATGAACTTAGGAGGAAGATAAAATTTCGGTTTCACTGGAGAGTGGGAGTGGGGGAGTTGTGGATCTGACTAACATACATTATATTCATGTACGAAAATTTTAAAGTCAGGAAAGCTGACTCAGTAGTTAAGAGCACTTGCTGCTCTTGCAGAGGACGCGAGATCAGTTCCCAGCATCCACATAGCAGCTAACAACTGTCCATAACTCCAGTTCCAGGGAAATATGATGCCTTCTTCTGACCTCCTTGGGCATTGTATGACATGGCTGCACTTACACACATGCAGGCAAAGTACTCATATGCTTAAAAAAATATATAAATGGGCTGGACAGATGACTCAGCAGTTAAGAGCACTGACTCTTCTTGCAGAGGACCTGAGTTTGATTCCCAGCACCCACATGGCAGCTACAACTGTCCTTAATTCCAGTTCCAAGGGAATCCGAAGCCCTCTTCTGACCTCCACGGCACTACACAACCCGGGTGCACTCACATACATGCAGGCAATACACTCATACATATAAAATAAAATAATTTTTAAAATTTAAAATAATTAAATAAATAAATAAATAAATAAGCCAGGCATGGTGGTGCAGGCCTTTAATCCCAGCACTCAGGAGGCAAGACAGGCAGATCTCTGTGAATTCGAGGCCAGCCTGGTCTACATAGCGAGTCCCAGGCCAGCTGGGGCTAAAGGAAGACCCTGTCTCAAAAAGACCAAATTAATTAATCAATTAATTAATTAATTTTTAAAAAGATATTTTAAAAAGCATTCAAACCTGGGCATGGTGGCACACACCTTTAATCCTAGCACTTGGGAAGCAGATCTCTGTGAGTTCCAGGCCAGCCTGGTTTACATAGCTAATTCCAGGCAAGCTGGGGCTAAAGGGAGACCATGTCTCAAAAGGACCAAAATAATTTTTTTTCAAAAACTCCAACATCACAGACTACACTGATTCACAGAGGAGGACTCTAGTACAAAATGTAGCTCTGATATCAGGAGCTAAGTGGAGAGTGCCTGAGCCTAGGTCTGGTATCTGCAGCGAATGTCCTGGAAGTTCAGAAGGGGAAACACCTACATGGTGATGTGCGTACAGGATGAAGCTGAGATCTGCATGAGAGCAAAGAAATCCTGAGGATGACAGTGTTTGTGACTCCTCCAGACTCAAAGAAATTGACAGATTTACACGGTGAAGATTTGGGGCAGTCCTTTTGTGAATTCGAATGAATCATCATAGAGAAATATGTTCAGACCTTTCTCAGTAATAGCAGCTTGCACTCCAGGATAATATTTTTTGTAAATTTTTATTGAATTTTTGTGTATTTCATGAAGAACATCTTAATCATCTTTGTACCCCCTTCCCCATCAGCACCCTTCCATAGACCCCCCCAACACACACACACACACACACACACACACACACACACACACACTGGAATTCATGCATTCTGTCATTTGTGTTAAGGTCTATGGAATCAAGTTAGTGTCCCTAGATGTCCCTCAGCGCAAGTTCATCTACTGAGGTCTAGTCAGCCTATCTAGAGTGACAATAGTTCTTTGGCTAAGATTGGAGGCTGATGCCCATTTCCAGTTCCTTGCAGATTTTTGTCTGCTTGAGTTTGCTTGTGTCTTGTACATGCTGACACCATTGCTGTAAATTCATATGAGAAGGGTCCCAGGAGCCTGTAGGACTATTTTCATATGGTCATGAACCTCCTCCATGGCTCTTACAGTCTTTCTTCCCCTTCCTCTGCAATGGTCTCTCAGCCCTGGGTGGGTAGATTTTACTATAAGAGTCCTGTCCAAGGACCCACACTGCAGACTCTTATTCTCTGCATTTTGGCCATTTGTGACCTGGCCGGTTGTTGCATGAAGGAGATTCATTGATGAGAATTGAAAGATGTATTAGTGTTCTCTTCATCCCTTGTTCTATGTTTCATAAGACTTAGGTGTAGAGGTTGCATCCTAGATGTGCCACTTAGACTTGGGCAATTCACAGACCATCTCTGTGTGTGACCAGTTGTGGAACTCTGTAATAGTCTCTATCTGTTGCAAAAGAAGCTTCTTTGATAAATGGTGACTGGGATGCTTGTCTGTTTTTTTATTTCTTTCCTGATAAACTAGGCTTGTTTAGGTAAATAGGGATTCAGTTTTTTGGACAAAATATCTGTGTAATAGCACACATTCTCTGTTCTTGTTTTACACGATTGTTAGGATTTTATAATTATATGATTTTATGAATTTGTGGTGCCGGAATCCAAACCAGGGTCCTGAGCATGCTTGGGAAGGACTCCATCACTAACCCATCACTGAACTAAATTCCTAGTCATAGTTTAGTAATTCTCCAGCATAGGAGCTGGAGAGATGGCTCAGCTGATGGAAGCAGTGGTTGCTCTTGCAAAGGACCTGGGTTTGACTCCCAGGACCCACATGGCAGCTAAAAACTGTCCTAACTGCAGTTCCAGGGGATCCAATGCCCTCTTCTGATCTCTGAAAGCATTGCATGACACAGGTGCACTTACATGCATGCAAGCAATACACTTACACACATAAAATAAAATAATAGGATAATAAATAAAATATTTAAAATAAAAAATGCATAGGCACCCAAAAGAAATTTTCCAGGTAGAGAAAAAGAACCACAGTTGTAAAGAAACCTAGACAACCATCTTTGCATTTCATATTAAATATTTAATTACAATAAGATAACAATAAAGTAAGTAGGAAATACTTAAAAGACATTAAAGTGCTACGTTATTGCTTGACTTCAATTAAGACAGGCTCCCTGAGTTATGGATGACTTAGGGTACAGCCTGTCCGCATCATGCATGGCCAATGGAGAAGGAAGGCCTGACAGGAAAATTTAAGGCACCAGCAGGGTACCACCATATGAGGGAATTCTTGGCCACATTCAAGAAACTTACATTTCCAAGGTCACAATCCAGGAGCATACCAATCTGGCCCAGTGGTATCTCTACATAATGAGGAAGTGATGGGGAGGTAGTCAGGAGGCTGTAATGATCACCCTTCTTCACAAATACAAGAAGGAACACATCCTTCAGTTCAGTCAGTGGGCCATACTTGCTTCACCGGGAATCTTTACAAACCCCTATAGTCCAGTCCCAAGAGTCACATACAAACAGCTCCCAATAATGTTTCCCATAACTGAAGCTCTGGGTTCCCCCAGAAAACAGAGTAGCATCCATCAGAATTCACAGATGCATCCTGAAGTTGATGTGGAAAGCTGAATCTTCTCACATCATTAAATAGGTTCATCTTGTAATGGATCATGATTTCATTTTCAAAGAAAATTTCCACTGCGAAGAGAAGAAAATATTTCCCTTGAAATAAGCTTCAAACTTTCTTAGATTAGATATGTCTTCTGGCAAGAATGCCTTGCATTTGAGGATTTCAAGAATAAGCAAATCTGTGAGGGTGATGAAAAAAATTTCTGAAACTTTGTAAATAATAAAGAAGATGGAGCTTCTGCCAACTTCTGTCTGGTGACTTTCAATTACACCTGATAAACTGGAGGTGTGTACATTGCAACTAAGTCTAGATCACTGACTGACTTCATGGCTCTCTTCACAAGTAGTTATCCCTAACATGTCAGTAGTGATCCTTTCCCCCTGGTGTTATTTCAACATAATTAAGGATATTGATAATTAAGAAGAAAAATCTTAATGTACAATCTTAGAAGTGATTCTCTAGAAGCAACTGACTATTGTCAACTCCTGAGTCCTCTAATGACTATTTATCTTTGAGGCTGTAACTCAGTGTAGATCTACAGAGAAATCAAGATTGTGCCTCATCTATGAATTTATTTTACTTTTCATGCTCATGATATATTTCTATATTTTTTCATGCATTTAATTTTTATATTTATTTATTTTGTTTATTGAGATAAGGTATTGCTATAGAGTTGTGGCTGACATGGAACTCAATATATGGACAAGGCTGCCCTTAAACCCATGAAAGTCCTCTTCTGCCTCCCCAGTTCTGGGGTTACAGGTTGCAGAAGAACACCTGTGTATTTTCAATCTATCAAATGAAATATACTTTAAAAATTCTTTTGAAAATATATTTAAGGGAAAATATTTAATGAACTCCCATTATTCATCTTCCTGATTTAAATTAGAATGTCCTGAATTAATTAACAGTTCTGTATGTGTAATTGTACAATGGATATATTTTCATCCCCAATCATATTTTTATATCAGTATACATTGTGTCTTTCCTTTATGATAGTGAGCATATTAATCAGTATGACTATTTCCTGTGGATATGTTCCTATCAAGTTAAAGAGTAATGAGTGATGGGGCTGTAGAGATGGCACAGTGGTTAAGAACACTTACTGTTCTTCCAGGGGACCCAGGTTCGATTCCCAGCACCCACATGGTGGCTAACAACCATCCATAACTCCAGTTCCAAGGAGTCCAATAACCTCTTCTGGCCTCTGTGGGCATTGCACACATGTGGTGCTCTTATATGCAGGCAAAACACTCATATACATAAAATAAAATTTTTTAAAAAAAGATTAATGAGTCGGAAAGTCACCCCATCATTTAAAGGCACCCATGGTCATTCACCTATGCCAACACTCACCTCCAAAACAGTTGGATCTGTGGGTCAGTCCAGTGATGAGCTGGGCACTGAGTGCTAGTTTCACAGGCTGGGGCATGGACAGCTGCACTGACTCACTTCTGCAAGGAAGAAGAAGAAATTTATCCACCTCTGGCCAAAGTTGTTACCAGGATGTGTAGAAAAATAAATAATCACTCAGGAGTTGGCTAAATGTCTTAGTAGGCACCATCACTTGACTGCAATCCTGACAATTTGAAATCAATTTCTCAAACCAATAACGAAAGGGAAAATTCCCTCCCCAAATTTCTCTTCTGACCTCCAAATGTATTATGGAATCTGTGTGTCTGCACTCATGCTCTTTCACAAAACACACACACAGGCACATGCACACACCCATAGTTATAATAATACATGCATTAAAAATAATCAAACAGGTGAGCACATATCATGTCTCATGACATGGTTTCCTGACATTGTGATGAAACCCCGGGATCAGGAGACAGAATACTTCCTTGAAAATGGTCTTTCTGACTTCTCTCCTTGACTGCTACTAACCTATTTCTCAGTGACACCTGCCTCTTTCACCTCCTACCTGGGAAAAATATAGCCCATGAGCCTGCACCAGTGTTTATAGTTTTAAAACTAGAAATTTCAGCATTGAGCCCCACAACACATACTCCTTCAGTCACAGGAAGAAAGAAAAGACAATTTCTACAAACAGAGAATAGAAATCATATATATTAAAACATACCCAAACATGCTCAGCATGGTCGGCCAAGCCTTTAATACCAGCACTCCAGAGGTGGAGCCAGACCCAGGCAAATATCACTAAGTTCAGGGCCAGCCTGGTCCTTTAGTGAGTTCCAGGTCATAACTTCAGTCCTCTAAAGACAAGGTCTCTTTCATAATTCTCATTGAACCCTAATTTACACTGACAACTAAACTCACCTTGTCAATATTTCTCTCAAATCCTGCAAAGAAATGGAAAAAGGTTAGGTTACTGAAAAAAGGCATACTGTTTTGTTTATAAAATTCACACACTATCAATCATCACACCAATCCACCACGTAAATAGTTTTATCTCTAAGAATAAAGCCAGTCTAGAAAGTTGACCAGATTTGAATTCTGGATGAAAACAGAACAATGAGAATGACAGAGTGAGAAGGAAGTGGGTAGTGATTGGGGCACGGCGGGAACCCACAGCCCTCTGCAAAAGTGTCTGGGCCTCTCCATAAAGGTAGCATGACTTTTCTTAAGGATAATTCCAAACCATGGTCTCAGTCAGGCATTATGACTCATACCTGTAATTCCAGCATTTGAGAAGCTGAGACAAGAGGATTACTGTCAGTTGGAGCTCATCCTGGGCCACAGCATGAGACGCTTTCTTGAAAATCAAACCTCCCAAACAACTCTCCAAAAACTGGCTTCCAAACCAAAAAAGGAATTAAATTATAGCCTTCTCCAAATTTCTGCATAATACCCAAGAATATGCAAAAACTGAGTTTATGAACAATCAAAACAGTTTGCAGCTTTAAGAGAGGCAAACTCCAGCCTGGCTTGGTGGTGCATGCCTTTAATCCCAGCACTCCGGACAGAGGTTGGCAGATCTCTATGAATTCAAGGTCAGCCTGGTCCATATAGTGAGTTCCAGGCGAGCTGTGGCTAGAGGGAGATCCTGTCTCAGAAAAGAGAGAGAGAGAGAGAGAGAGAGAGAGAGAGAGAGAGAGGCAAAAAGAAATATTACCTGAAGAATCTCCTGATGCAGTTCTTTAAACTTGATCTTTTATGGTTAGGATAGAATTTACTTTATTTGGATTGTTTCTGAAAGGTTACATCCTGACCATAGGTGTGACAACTATAGAAAACTATCTTTGGTATCAAGTCACATATTCACGGTGTGGCCCTCAGCTGAGAGCCCTTTTTGCACCTCTCCATGTTCACCTGGAGTAGCTCCGTGTCCGTTCCCTGGCACCTTGCTGCCAGTTCCTGGTACGTTTCTATTAGTTGATTCCTCTTTCGTACCATTATGGCTGTGCTTTTCTGTAGTTTCTCTAAAATACTTTGGCCTTCATTTTTTAGCCTCTCTACATGTTGCATTTCTTCCTCAAGGATGACTGGATGCAGTTTCCGATATTCCGTCCTGACCAACACTTCTCGTAGAGGCACATGGCCCTACAGAGACATAGACATTCCAGATCACACTTGAGATCACTTTCTCTTCCTCCACTTAAAATTCTTCAGATTTAAGTTTAACTGGTACCTTCTATGAGTATAAATGCACATAGAACTTAATGGTACCAATTTTCAAGAAACTTAAATTTATTCTGTTATTTCATTTATTTTCTTTTTATTCCTTATCTCTAACCACTTTCCTCTATTTCATGAGTTCTTGAAATATCTGAAGTAAAGCTTTTGATTTAACTTTATCTGTTTGCAAAAATATGAAGATCTGCATGCCAACAGTTAAAATTCATGGTGTAGTCATAAATTATGTCAGCGAATCAGTCATGAGTTTCAAACTTCTCTACTACTCACCCTGACCACGTTCTCTACCTGTGGAGTTGAATATTATATTGAGAATTAGAGGCTATGATAAAAAGTTTCTCTATTATCGTAATTTTTGATTCATGACCCTCAAGTCACTAATAATCAAGTTTCCAAAATGTCTGTCTCATGCAGATTTCTAAGCATCACAGTGACCTACCCACCATCCAAGCTAAGATTATTTTCTTCTCTTCATTTAGATTCCTCTGATTTTCTTGGATCTTTTCCCATAAGCATGTCATTTGCTCTAGTAGTTTCTCCTGTAACAAACAATAAATATCAACCCCAGAGAGAAACAATGGAACAAGGTTTCAGACCCAGACTGACATGGCATCAAAATAAAAATACTTTAGAGAGACTGAGGATCGATTTTTTAGTAACTTTTGTTATTTTGATTGTAGAAAAATTTCAGACTATTGAATGAAAAAATTCAATGTAATTTTTGGTCAGGGAAAGTGGTTAATTAGCATGGCTAATTTTCCAGTGGTCTGGTACATGGTTTCTGATTATAGATTCCCAGATGGTTTTCCACCCTTTCCCTTTAATTCCCATGTACTTCCCATAATTTAGTTTCCAGTGTTAGTGAACAAATACCTTCCATTGGCACCTATTTCACTATCCAGTGAGTTGAGCATAATAAAGGTAATTAAAATAGAAACAAGCATTAAACTTATCAGATTCCAAAGGTATGTAAGTCCTACGAAGACAGGATACTCTCACACTGTATTCACAGTTTCTTCATTAGCTCTTTTAAAAATGCCCACCACTCAGAAAACAGTGGGTTGATCATCATCATAAGTTTCTTCCCTGTGATCTGCTAATCTCCCACCTTTCAGTTCTCACCTGCTCTCAGAGGCACCACTTACCCTCTGCTCCTCAACAGCTGCTTCAGTGGGACAGAGAGTGTGACCTTCATGCTCCTCAGAGTTGGATCCTGTCCTCTTGACAGAAGATCCTCTTTGTCTCCTTGTGGGTCACACACAGGTCCTCCTCAGAGCTCAGGCACTTCCTGAGGCTGGCTTGTCTGGAAATGGACACCAGCTCCTTCAGAAGGTTGTCAGTTCTGAGGGCCTTCTGCTGGGATGGTTCCTTATATACAGGGCAATGGGCAGGAGGTTGGATGTTCTCCCAGGAAAGGCAGAGACAGTGCCGGCAGAAGCTGTGTCCACAGCTTATGGTGACTGGGACTGTAAGGTAGTTCCGGCAGATGAAGCATGTGAGCTCTTCCTAGAAGGTTTGTGAGATGTCTGACTCCATTCTTCTGAGGGAAGAGAAGCAGAATTGCTTAGTATTCTGCACCAGAGACAAAAGACTACATGAAATTCCATTTAGGTTGAAATTTACTTCTATCTACTACAGGAGAGGCTTCACTGTAAATATGACCAAGAAGAAAACCCAAGTGCAAGCTTGTTGCTACCACTCATTCATATTTCTCTTGTCCTGTCTGAGAGATATATATTGATTTGACAGTGTTCTATGTCCCTGCCACTGCATTTGTCCTGGAGGGTTTGGCTCAAGCTGCTTTCTTGCTCCTTTTCTGTACTTCATTTTTTCTCAAAAACACCAAATGGATTGTACCTGTCCATACGCCAGTGTTCTCATAGAAACCCCAATCATGACATATGTAATTAGGACACTACTTTCTTTTGTTGTCTATCCAACAACATGCTTCACCCTTCCACACATTCCCATAGTACATGTTTTGAACAAATTTCTGGTTCCTAATGTTTTATTCTTTGGAATTGCACAGACCCCTCCAGTGAGAGTTTGGTGCCTATAGTAGTTACCTTTCTTCTTGCTGTCACAAAATCTCTGACATAAGAAACTTAAGAAAGGAAGGGTTATTTTGGCTCACAGTTCAAGATACAGCCAATCATGGTGGGGAAGTAATGGTAGCATAAGTTTGAGACTGCTAATCTCATTGCATCCAAATCAGGAAGTGGACAGCATTGTATTCCTGCTGTACAGCTCCTTTTCTCGTTCATGTTCAGCCTGAGCCCTTGGTTCATGGAGGGGACTTCCCAACGTAGTCTACCTAACCCGTATAAAAAGCCTTCCCATGTGCCTGAAGATTTCCATAGTAATGATAAATCCCACCAAATGGACTGTCAGTATCAATCTTCCCAGGGGCACACTCTGTTCCAATTTCTCTGCTGCCCAAAGAGGAAACTCCAACTTTGAGTTTGTGGGATGAGATACTGTGACACAAATGAACTCTCGTGACTGTTGGGCACTTAATCAACAGACACTCATTTCCTATATGTTTTCATATCGACACAAAAAAAATAGCCTTGTTCGGATTGAGACAGCTTCCCTCCAGCTAACTAGAGCTTCAGGAGTTTGACACAAATGGAATCAAGTGGTTTCAGCTGGTGGGTCCTGACAACCCTGAAAACTGAGAACGCTCCTTTCCAGTGAGCAGCTGAGCTGAGCTGCATCTGAGCTGCTACTTTCCTTTTCTCCTTTGATGGTTGTATTTTTTCATTTCATATTTTCTTTCTCTCCATCAAAATCATCAACATGGTTTTGAACATATAAGAAATAATGAAAATGAATCTAAGCACTGCAAAATTGCCTCAGATTTTAACCAGAACCTAATTACACAAATAGAAAAAACATGGTGACTATTCTCAACATTAATTATGCCCTCCGACCAAACTAAACAAACCATAGCAGCTTAGGCACTTCTACCAAGATGTTAAACTACCAAGTATTCAGTCAAAGTATAAAAAGATGTTGCTTTATAATTCACAAAAGTAAACTCATTCTTTATGATTCTCATTTTGCTGAAAACTTTGGTATTCAATTCTTAAAAATGTCTGCATCCTGGTATTTCCTTCAAACCATTCAACACAGTGAGTAGTTACATATTTTAATCTGTCATCTCACTCACAGATATGTATGTATATATGCAGTTTTGAGAGTAGAGGGTATGCATTAGTTCTGTAACTGCAGAACACAATCACATGAAGTATTTAAGGATTGCCACAGAGTTCAAAATACTAAAGTATCTTGTAACTTCTTCTGATTCCTTATAATGGATTGGAAACACTAATGGTAACCTAAAATAGATCCTTACTTTATAAGTTATAAAGTAAATCAAGAGGACCAAATGGGAATAGTGTCACTCTTGATATATAAGAAAGCTCATTTCTTAGACAAACTTATTTGCTAATAAACCTAAAAGAGGGCATTTGTTTCATTTTTCTTGGGGAATTTCTAGATCTATTCTCCTCCTGCACATTGTCTACTCATGTAAAAAATGTGGCTCTAGCCTCACCAGCTCCAGGATCAGCTCCTCAAGGTGTGCATTCGAGATCTTCTGAGCCAGGAGTTTCTGAAACACACTCTGGTCTGGAGAAGAATGAACCTGGCCCCTGGTCTGTCCTTATATAGTCTCTGAAGACCACACCCATTTCTTTCAATGAATGCATTTCCTAAGGTTTCCAGTAGGCAGGAGCTATCCAGAATCAGGATTAGCTGAGAGTGGAAGTTCTCACCTTTAATCCCTTAATTCAAACTATTGGGAAACTTAAGATGGAAGGTTTTGAGTTCAAGGCCAGCCTGAGCTACACAATGAGCCCTGTCTCAGAAAAAAATAAAAACCAAACTGATATTACAACAATTTTACTGTAACTAAAGGTTAATGGGTCCTCTCACTCGCTTTTGCTTTTAATGATGTAAAAAAAGATGTTAACAATCTAAGATGTTGGCAAATATCTTAACACTTATAAAAAAAGTTTTTAATTTTAATTTATTTTGATTTTACATGTATGAATATTTTCCCTGCATGTATGTAAGTGCATGGCATGTGTGCTTGGATCCTGCATAGACATCAGATCCCCTAGAATAAGAATTAAGGGTGAATGTTAGCCACCATGTTTTTTTTTTTTTTCTAGGAGATAGGGCTAGTCTACAGAACGCAGGCTTGCCTTGAACTCTCTAAAAGCTAGCATCACAGGTCTGTTCCTCCAAACCTGGTTCAGTTTTGAACTTTCTACTCTTGGCTACTGCCTCATAAAGCTAAAATGTGTTAGGGCTATTTGCCAACAAACATCAGAAATCAGTTAACCTGGGAATATCACACCCTGAGAAAAAACTCTGCCTATAGTTCAGTGTTTGCCAAGCCAAGACTATATTATATTATGGCGATATAGTTTAGAGATTTTATTTTCCTCAACTCCATCTCATACTTTTCCCAAATAGACTCAGAGTCTTAAATTGTGGTTGGTTCTGAAAGAACATTCCACAAATCCTCACCAATTGAGCAAGAGTGGAGCAGACAGTTACCCCCACCCCATCCTGTGTGGCAGGGAAGGAATCGCTCTTGCAGACTACCTGACATCTTTCTACTTTGGGTTACATTGCTTAGACAACCCCCAGCCTGTACATAAATCTATATGGGTATTATTCAGTGTTCTCTAGAGGTACAGGGGCAAGAGAATGAATATATACATAAAGAAGATTTTATTAGATTGATTTACACAACAGGGTTGGTGTTCCCACAATGGTTGTCACACACCAAAGAGGTCTATATTCCCATAGTTGCTCAGTCCACAAGGCTGGATGTTTCAGCAGTCCCAATATGACATTGAAACCCTGGAGGATTCCTGGAAAACTGCAGGTCTTCAGTCTACATTGGAAGCCCAAAAAAGCTGGTTCTAATACCAGTGAAGGAATGCGGCAGTGACTTCATAGAATAACTCATCAGCAAGAGGGAAGGGGAGCAGACAAAAAGCAAAGTTTCCTTCTCCCAAATCCTCTTTGCTAAGCTGCCACCAAAAGGTCCTACATATATGAATGGTGTGCCTTCCTACTTCAAATAACCTCAAGAAGAAAGGGCCTCACAGTAGTGCCAAGTGGTTTGTGTTCTTGTTGATTCCAGAGCCAGCTAAATTGACCACCAAGTCTAGCCATCACAATTCAAAGTTGATCTATTTTTCCTCAGTACTTCCAAAACAGAATTTTATGATATGATATCAAGACCTTAAAAAAATCACAATCATGGGGCTGGAGAGTTGATTCAGCAGATAAGAGTACTGACTGCTCTTGAAGAGGACCCAGGTTCGATTCCCAGCATCCACATGGTGGCTAACAACCATCTGTAACTCCAGTTCCAGGGGATTTCAATGCCTTCTTCTGACCTCCTCAGGTTTTGCACCACACCGGTGCACTTACATACATGTAGACAATACACTCCTAAATATAAAATAAAAATAATAAATAAAATATTTTAATCACATTGAATTGGACATTGTGCAACTGGAAGTCTTAGTTTCTACAAGAATGATCTACTTGAGGCAGGAAATATTGTGCAAAGAATTGTCCCTGAACTCTGTTGGGCTTCACTCCCACAGAAGGATCAGGAGGGTAAGAACAGGTTGCTAGGCCAGAATCAGGGACCGTGGCCATTACATAATTGCCAAACCCTTCATATGGTATTTGCTCTCTGTTTTGTGTGTAGTTAGGCAAAAAGTCTGTCTCTTTTGTCCAATCAAGAAAACAAGCAAGCCGGGCATGGTGACCCATCTCTTTTTTTTTTTTAATTATTGGTTTTTTTTTTAATTTTCATACAACATTTCCCACTCAGATCAGATCCCTTCCCTGATCCATGCCTCCTCCATCCCCTCATTGAACCCTATGCACTCTGCCATACATGGTGAGTCCTATTCATTCAGGTGTTTGTACCCAAGTGTCCTTCAGTGTAAATGTGTCCACTGAAATCTAGTAAGCCCATCCAGTGGTCGTATGTAAGTCATACTCTACCTCACCCAGCAGCAATCAGTCTCAAATAGTTCTCTATCTAGTGCTGGCCCACCACCTATTTCTCACCTCTCCTTTGGGCCCTTGTTTAATTGAGCTGACATGGGTCCCGAAACAAGCCTCCAGTGGCCTGGAAGCCTCCACCTCATCTGTTCATGAACCATCCCTGGCTCTTACAATCCTTCTGCGTCCTCTTCTGCTATGGTCCCTGTGCCGTGGGTGGGTGAGGCTCCACACAGGAGTGCCATCCTACACTCTATGGTCTCTTATTCTCCAAAACTTGGCCAGTTGTGGCCTTCTATGTGCATCACACTGTGATGTACAAGGAAGCTCACTGGTGAGAGTTGAGGGGTGCATTAGCCCTCTCTCTACCCCTTATTCCTCTATGTTCCATGAGCCTTGGTTGTAGAGATTCGACTGCAGATGTGTCACATATTACTGGGCATCTCCCAGATGTATGTTCTCTGTACCTGACAAGATGTGCAACTCTGCAGTAGCCTCCATCTGTTGCAAAAAGAAGCTTCTTTGATGAATGCTGTACAGCATGTTTGTTGCGCTAAGGGAGGTCTCTTCTATCTGGCACTGCGTTCCCTATGAAGCAACTTCTAGGTATACATATACATTAATGTTCAGAGAGTCTATGTGCATTTCTCACAGGGTTTCTAGGGCATCACTTTTCCCTCTAGCTTTCCTAGCCCCCCTGAGATCCGTTCATCTCTACACTTTTTTTCTCCTTTCCAGCCACCCTCCCTTCCTAGTTACAGGGCCCCCACTATACCCACCCTCCCCCCAATACCTCCCAACTCCCACCATCTTTCCTTTCCTGACTTCCCTTGCTCCCCCACACTATAGTCCCTTGCATGTCCCTCCTTCCTCTCCTTCCACCTTCCTCAGGTAACATCTAAAAATATGAGACACTTCACAAATTTGCATGTCATCCTTGCACAGGGCCATGCTAATTTTCTCTGTATCCTTCCAATTTTAGTATAAGTGCTTCCAAAGCAAGTACAACACATCCCTTTAATCCCAGCACTCAGAAGGCAGAGGCAGATGGATCTCTGTAAGTTTGAGGCCAGCCTGGTCTCCATATTGAATCCAGACCTGCTGGGGCTACAGGGAGACCCTGTCTCAAAATGACAAAAAGAAAAGGAAAACAAAACAAAAACAAAATTGTGGGCTGTTATGCCCTGCTTGATGGTCTCCAGATGTTAGAAATTACTGCCAGCTTCACCATTGGAAACCATGCTCAGTTCCATAAATCTTTTTAAAATAGTTTATTTATTATTTTCCTTGTATACCTTTCCCTCCCCCCTCCCTTAAACTAACCCAATTTTTATCCATCACTCCCTTATTATTTTTATTTTATGTGTATGAGTACATTGCCTGCATGTATGTGAGCGCACCCGTGTCGTGCAACACCTCGGAGGTCAGAAGAGGGCTTCAGATTCCCCTGGAACTGGAGTTAAGGACAGCTTGTAGCTGCCATGTGGGTGCTGAGAATCGAACCCCAGGTC
The DNA here is from genome assembly GCF_000622305.1 of Nannospalax galili. Taxonomy (NCBI): domain Eukaryota; kingdom Metazoa; phylum Chordata; class Mammalia; order Rodentia; family Spalacidae; genus Nannospalax; species Nannospalax galili. Next base: position 1,070,541 of record NW_008335885.1, on the reverse strand, counting down.
TTCTGCAAGAGCAATCAGTGCTCTTAACCACTGAGCCATCTCTCCAGCCCATTCCATAACAATATGACTTGTATATAACAATTCACTGGTACCCTTGGGTCAATAAGGGCAGATTCTTCTGAAAATTGAATCCACATCACATATCCTGCATCTTCAAAACAATAATATAATATGGTCGCAAAATACAAGTGGTTGTGTACTGTATCATAAAGTCTGGAGCTAGTCAAATAACCCCTGGGACACACTGCTAATTTATCTACATTCTCAGTCTATAAAAATGTCACTGTTTTCCCCCTATCAAAATCCTATCCCTAATTTATCCAAGATGCTTCTTACTTTTTTTGTTTGTTTGTTTGTTTGTTTGGCCTATACCTTTACTTTCCATCTTATATGACAAAGAAATATAGTGATGACTTTACCTTTTGGTTATACTTTCTTTTTGGGTGTTTAAGACCATACAGTTGGCCCAAATAAATCAATCTATTTTTACATTTAAGATAATTTGAGGATCTGTTCCTCAGGGGTTGTGGTGGCAGCTGTGGCTGCTCTCCTCCAGCTATGGCCGCTCCCCTGCTCTCTCAGTTCCTCCAATCAGTCCTCCAGTCTGGGCCCCAGGGTTGGTGAAGTCTGTGCCAACATCGCCACATTCAGATGCAGGAGACCAGGTTCAGTGACACAGATCTGCTTTATTGCAGGAAGGCACAAGCTTATATAGGGGTAGTGGTCCAATCACAGCACAGCAAGTAGGATACCTCATTAGCATAACAGGTTTAGCATCCTATCACAGAATAGTGGGTAGGATGCCTCACTAGCATACTGGGTTTCAGATTACAGAGCCTTGATTCCTGGAAAACACATGACCCTGACTGTTGCAATATCTAAGTGTTGCAATTTGGATTCCAAGGGTAGTGATTAGGGAGTGGTGAGCTCTAGGCATCAGTCTCATGATCTGCCAATGGGAGCAAATGCCACAAGGCATTCCTTGTGGCTCCAGTGGTTGGGCCGTTGCCTCAGGCCTGCTGTATGGCTGTCAATAAGACTTTCACCCTAGGCTCAAGCCTGTCTCCAACAAGGGGTCACATGGGCTTGGGAGGAGCTCTTGGCTCCTTTCTTTTACCAGTTCCATCTATGTGAAGATAAGTCAAAGGTCCTGCTCAACCATATCTGGCTTCCCTTGGAAGAATGGAGGAAATGTTTCTTTAAACATGCAAAATAAGCCATTTAGAGCTAGTAAACTTTCCCCATTCAAGGGAACTTAATTTGATTAACATATTAATCATACCTACAGTCAGCTGGAGTTTGGTTTTCTTGAAACTTTTCTCCATTCCTTAGAGAGAGAGAGAGAGAGAGAGAGAGAGAGAGAGAGAGAAATGCATGCTAGCAAAACATGCTGCATGCCTTCAGAGGTCTGAAAGCAATCCAAAATGAAACTGAATATTGAAGACAAAATACTTAGAAAGCAAAAAATTAAAAATAAAAACAGAAACAAAAATAGATACCTTAATGAGTCAAAGACTTTGAAAGCAAACAAAAACCAAAAAGTTATCTATCAAATACCATTCTTAAACAACCAGCCCAAAATAACAAATTGTCTACCAACCAAACCAAGGGAGGTCCAAAAGAGCCCCAGAATCCATCTGAGGAGACAGGACCAGAAGGCTGGACTTGAAGGGTCCAGGCTGGCATCTTGCTTCCATAAGGTTTTGTTGTGTGGTATTGTCCTTTTCATTTAATTGTAGGAATACTTTTATTTCTTTCTTAATTTCTTCTTTGACCCATTCATCATTCATGAGTGTGTTGTTTATTTTCCATGAGTTTGTGTAGTTAGTAGACCTTCTTTTGGTGTTGATTTTAACCTTTATTACATTGTGGTCTGATAGAATGTATGGAATCATTAAAATTTTTTGTATTTGTTGAAGTTTGCTTTGTGATCCAGTGTGTGGTCAATTTTAGAGACATTTTCCTTGGGCTGCTGAATAGAAAGTGTATTCTTTGGTGCTTGTGCAGAACATTCAATAGATGTCTGTTAGCTCCAGTTGATGTATGGTATCATTTAATTCAGATGTCTCGCTATTTATTCATTTTTTGGTTGACCTATTGGAGATAGTGGAGTGTTAAAATTCCCTACTATTACTGAGTTGGGGTTGATCTGTGTCTTAAAGTCCTATAGTACATTTTTTTATGAAACAACGTGCACCAGAGTTTAGTGCATATATGTTCATGATTGTAATATCTTCTTGGTCTGTTGTTCCTTTGATTAGAATGAAGTGACCCTCTTTATCTTTTCTGATTAGTTTTAATTTGAAGTCTATTTTGTCAGATGTTACAATTGCAACACTTGCTTGTTTCTTAGTGCCATTTGCTTCAAATATTCTTTCCATCCCTTCATCCTAAGGTAGTGTCTATCCTTAAAGGTGTGATGAGTTTCTTAAAGACAACAAAAAGATGGATTTTCTTTCTTAATCTATTCCATTAGCCTGTGTTTTTTGACTGGGTAGTTGAGGCCATTGATAGAGTTTTTATTGAAAGATGTGTATTAGTTACTGTCATTTTAATTGGTTTGTGTTCTTGGTCCTATTCTGTGTTTCTGTAATTATACCTTCCTTTATTATCTTTCTGTAACCTCTTGGATATACTCATTCGTATCTTTGGTCTTTTGTATTTCTTTGAATAGTCTCCATAGGCCTGGTTTAATGGACATGAATTCTTTCAACCTATTTGTGTCATGGAAAATTTTCTGTTCCACTTAAACTATGATAGATAGTTTTTCTGGATAAAGTATTCAGTGGCCCCTGCTCAGCCTGCTTTCTTATGCAACACAGGCCCACCTGCCCAGGGGTGGCACCACCCACAGGGGGCTGGGCCCTCCCATATCACTCATCAAGAAGATGCCCCTCGGACATGGCCATAGGCCAGTCCAATAGAGGAAATTCCCCAACTGAGGCTCCCTCAACCCAGGTGTGTCAAGTTGACACTAAAGCTATCCAGCACAATTGACCCCTTGTCAACTTGACACAAAAACACATCACTATTAAACCAAAAGCTTTTGATTTCTTGTCCCAAAGATATGATGTTAACAGTAATATCACAATATAAGACAGTAAAAACTTAAAAGCACCACAATCCTTTAAAAAATCTAAATGCTTCAAAGGCCAATTCCATTCCACCCCTACTGCTGCCCTTGGTAGTCATCATGGCATCTCCAAAAAGCTGGGGTCTCCACTGAAACTAAGGCTACACTGTCTTCTGGTGTCTCTGGGTACA
>NW_008335885.1:1043797-1066597 GCF_000622305.1 Nannospalax galili | reverse complement strand
CATTGCTGTGGCAAAACACTCTGACCAATACCAACTTGGGGAGGAAAAGGTTTATTTGTCTTACATCTCCCAGGTCGCAGTTCATCAGGGAACCCAAGGTAGGAACTCAGGGCAGGAACCTGGAGGCAGGATCTGGAGCACAGGCCATGGAGGAACTCTGCTCACTGGCTTGCTCCCCTGGCCGCTGCTCAGCCTGCTTTCTTATGCAACACAGGCCCACCTGCCCAGGGATGGCACCACCCACAGTGGGCTGGGCCCTCCCATATTACTCATCAGGAAGATGCCCCCCAGAAATGACTGCAGACCAGTCCAATAGAGGAAATTCCCCAACTGAGGCTCCCTCAACCCAGGTGTGTCAAGTTGACACTAAAGCTATCCAGCACACCTTCCTTTGTTTTCTCTCCATAACATCTTGGGTCATGCCCATCTTTGGTCCTATGTATTGCTTCGAGTATTCTCTGTAGGGGTGGTTTGGTGGCATGAATTCTTTCAGCCTATTTGTATCATGAAAATGTTTCCATTCCCTTTCGACTATGATAGATAGTTTTGCTGGCTAACGTATTTGAGGTTGGCATCCATAGTCATTTAGAATTGGGAATACTTTGGTCCAGGCTCTTCGGACTTTCATAGTTTGCATTGAAAAGTTGCTGTAATTCTGATGGGTTTTCCTTTATATGTAGTTTGTTGTTTTTCTCTAGCAGCTTTCTGTGGGGAGTTTCTGTTCTGCTCCTGTCTCATTGGTGTTCTATGTGATTCTTGAATCTGCATAAGTAAGTCTTTCCTTAATTTAGTGAAGTCTTCTATAATCCTGTTGAAGATTTGGTCAATGATGTTGACCTAAGATTCTTCTCCTTCCAGTATGCCTCTGATGCATAAATTTGGTCTTTTCATGATCTCCCACAGTTCCTGTGTATCCCATTTCTGTGTTTTTATTTATTTATTTTTATTTTATGTATATGAGTGTTATGCCTCATATACATACACATGTATGTAAGTGTACTCATATTGTGCAGTGCTGCAGAGGACAGAAGAGGGCTTCAGATCCCCTGGAACTGGAGTTATGTATGGTTTAGCCACCATGTAGGTACTGGGATTCAAAACCTGGTCTTCAGTCTTTTGCAAGAACAGTGTTCTTAACCACTGAGCCATCTCTCCAGACCCTACCCTGTGTGTGTGTGTGTGTGTGTGTGTGTGCGCGCGCGCGCGCGCACACGCACTTTGTTGTTGTTGTTGTTGGTTTAATTTTTCTTCAGTCTTTGCTTGAGGAGTCTAGTTCTTCAACTTTGTCATCCAGTCTTGATACTCTGTCTTCCGTTTCATTCATTCTGCTTGTGAGGCTTTCTCCTATTGTTTCAAATTGACATGTGGAGTTTTTCAATTCCATCTTCATTTTGGCTTTGGTTTTCTTCACTATTTCTATCTCTCTTGTGAATTCATTTTTCAAGTCCTGAATTGTTTTTATTATTTCATTCAGCCACATATTTGTATTTTCTTGAGCTTCTGTCATAAGTTTATGCCTATGCTCTTTGAGTTCTTTGAGTTTTTTTTCCTGTGTTTTAAGTTCTTTGATCATGTTTATAATTGTTCCTTTACATTCTGCATCATGGGGTTCCTCAGGGTGATTCTCATTGTGGTACGCTTCTCTAGGACTGGCAGATTTTCTTTGAGACATATTCTCTTGTATTTTCTTATTATTTGTGTTTTTGCATTGCCATTTGGGCATATGGATGTCTTTGGTTGGTTGTGTGTCTGATAGGAAATTCTATTTTTCCTTTGTTTATTTGAATTTTTGTTCTTTTTAGATTGTTGATCTAGCTTGGTTGCTTTTTGCTCAGATATGAAAGATTATTTGGTGTGTGCTTCAGGTTCTCACAGGGTATTAGGCTGGTCTAGTTAGTAGGTGGGGCAGGGTAGTAGGCAGCCTGGTCTGTATCAGGCAGGTCAGGAGGTCAGGGGAAGGTGGAGGCAGGGGAAGCCTGTGAAGGGCACAACAAACTATACTAGAGGATTTAGCTAGTCTGGGTTAGGAAGCTAGTCCAGCGGTCTGAGTCGGATAAGTAAGAGCAGGCCTGGGCCCAAGGCAAGAAGGGGGATAGAGTGTGGGGCAGGGGAGATTGGGAGTGCTCAGGCTGCAGGGAAATCAAGATGCAGTGGGTGGGACTGACTTACCAGGGTAGTAGGTAGGCCAGTCTGTGTCAGGACTGGGGAAGATGGGGGTGGCAATGGCCTGTGGAGGGTCTAACAAATTATGCTAGATGATTAAGTTAGTCTGAGTTAGGAAGCTAGTCCAGAGATCTGAGGCAGAAGAGCAGGAGCAGGGTTGAGCCCAAGGCTAGAAGGGGGACAGGGTGTGAGGGCAGAGGAGATTGGAGTTGCTCAGGCTACTGGAGAAATCAAGGCACCATGGGCAGGATCACTGACTTACCAGGGTGGAAGACTGGTCTCAGGAATCCAAGGCAAGGTAGGAATACTGACAGCCTGTAGAAGGTCTAACAAACTAGACTAGAAGATTGAGCTGGTCTGAGTACAGGGGATCAGGATGCAGTTGGAAGGTCTGGACTAAGAGAGTAGTCCAGAGATCTGGAATGGAAAGAGCAAAAGTGGTCCCATCCCCAAAGCTAGAAGGACGACCAGGTTTAGGGGAGAAGGTGGAGGAGTTCCATAATTTTCTCTTTCTATCAATGCACATCATTAATTCATGATGAAACATTTTAATATCACTACATAACAGCATTCATAGTCAAAGTAGCACTATGTGGTCTTCACTTGGGACTTCCTGAAGCACATGTAGAAGTTCCTAAAGAAGTTTCAAAAGTTCTTACACATCTTTTACCAAAATTATGATGGAGTGAGAGCTGTAATTTTATTAAACCCATTAACAGAAACAATAACTTTCATGGGTTACATGTAATTATTGGATCAACTCTCATATTACATAATCTAAAATTACACTTTATATCATACCACCATTTTGGTTTGAAGGTTAATAAATGATAATGCTATTTTGTTGTGGTAGGGTTACTCCTGTGTGTTTCTGTCTATAGTTCAGGGTCTTACTCTCCTAGCAATAATTTAGTAAAACTCACTGGAATCAAACATCCTGAGTGAGGTAACCCAGACTTGGAAAATTTAGAGAGGTCAAGAAACTAATAAATATCCATGGGTGGGCAGGCAGGAGGATTCTTGGGAGGGGAGGTAAATGTAGTGATATGAAAGGGGAAAGAAGAACAGTAGAGTAGGAAGGGTTAAATGGGGTGCGGAATCGAGGAGGGAGTATGGGAAGGGATAAATAAAACTAAAGGCCTTTAGAAAAAGCCATGTGAAGAGCTATCATATAGAAGCTTCTTACAGTATGTACATAAAGAGATTAAAAGGAGTTATCATGTAATAGGGGGACATTGCCTTTCTAGACATCATAAGCTAAAGAAAAAAAATTTAAAGCTCTCTTCCAGGAACAGATTCCTTCTCTAGAAGCGGTTGACAAGAGGTCCCATAAACCCTTAAACAATATGAATATGATAGTTTTTAAAGGGGGATTTAGATTCATGAATTTTCAAAATTTCCAAAATGTCCTTAATTTACCTGAAAATATAAGGTTTTGGGTTTTTTTTGTTTTTTGTTTTTTTTCGGTCTTTTTGAGACAGGGTCTCCCTGTAGCCCCAGCTGTAGAACTCACTATGTAGACCTAGAACTCACTATGTAGACCAGGTTGGCCTTGAACTCACAGAGATCCACCTGCCTCTGCCTCCCAAAGTGCTGAGATTAAAGGCATGTACCACCATGCCCGGCTTATAAAGTTGTTTTGTTGTTGTTGTTGTTTTTTAACCTCCCTTTAAGGTGCTGTCATCTACAGGTGCAATCTTCTATCTACCCTGCTGTGTTTAGAGGACATAGTGTGTCTATCACAGGAATCCCACTTATTCGAAATTCCAATTACATACTATCATTCCCAGACACTTCTCCTCTCTTAGTCTAACAGCTTGTTTCACTACCTTCTTTTAGCCTTAAAACAATGAAAGTAGCCTCAAATCTTCATTGGTATTATTTCTGAGCCAGTAACAGTCTGTGTTTAACCTAACCAAGGACTTCTTCCCCTTATAATTCCAGCAAGGAACATTACCTACCTGTAGACCTCCCTGAGTCACAGGAAACAGCATTTTGACACCAACGTTACTTCAAATCTCCCTAATCTATATTCAGTAACTAAACTAATTTCACTTTATTTCCTTTTCTAAGATGCACAGTTCCTACCCTAATTATTACTTGATGAAGGTACCAGAATGAAAATTTTAATATATTGAATCTTTTACTGGATGTCTCCCTCTACTTACCTGTAACGTTAATTTATATTCAAAACACTTCACCACACCTTAATTTTCTATTCCTATCAATGCACATGACTAATTCATGAGGAAACATGTTAAGGTGGGTGTACAAACAGCATTCACAAAGTACCACTATATGGTCCTCCCCTGTGACTCCCTAAAGCACATGAAGACTCTCCTATTGCAGGTTCAGTAGTGTTTACAGAGACTTTAAACAAAATTATAATATAATACAGGCTGTGGTTTTAATTAACCCATCAAAAGAAACAATAATTTTCCCTCTTCTACTATTTTGAGGCACAGTTAAAACTTGTTGCTCCACGAATGTCCCAAGTTTGGAAAGAGCTGTTGAGGAACTCTCTGAAAGAGAAGCTGGGGCACACGTGGGCAAACCCCGTGTCCCCCCCCCCCCCCCCCCCCCGCCCCCGCAGCTGCTCTTAACCCCAGGCTTCCGGACACGTACCTGAGCTGAGGAGAAACTCCTAGAAATTCAGCGCACAGTGGCAGATCCGCCCCCTCCCCTGCTGGACACCAGAGGCTGCAGCCCCGCCAGATCAAGCAAAAAGTGCGTGATCCAAGCACCGGAAGGGACACCAAGGAAAGTGGACACAGGCAGAACCCCGGCGTGGCCCACCTTGCGGCTGTCCTCCGTCCGGGTGCCTCCCTGAATGGAAGAATTGGAGTACCCCAGAGCCCGGTTCTCCAGCATCTGGTTTCCTGAGCGGCGACGTGACGGCAGGCAGGACCCGCTGGGGCCTCGGCCTTGCTGGGGCTCCGCAGCCCGCCACAGGTGTCCTCTCTGCGGAGCCGGGTCAGATCCAGTGACCTCCAGTCTCCAGCCTTGGGAAGGATGCGGCCTTCTGCGTGGTTGATCTGGGTTCCCATTGCCAGAGCTTGAGCCAAAAAGCTGTCCCGGAGAAGGGCGCGTTGGAGAGCCACCCAGTCTGCCGCCCACGCCCTATGGTCTCCAGTCGCCCTGTCCAGCCATTGCCACCTCCAGCCCTCTGCCGAGCTGCTCTGTTCATCTGTACTGGGTTTCTGTTTGTCTCTCCGCCGGCAGGCCGCATTGCTGGATCCTTCTGCCAGGGAACTGAACTTCTGATTCCTTCCACCCATCTCCGCCTAGCGGAGCAACCCTGACCTTCGGTTCCCCAGACCAGCTGTTCAACTCTGAGCCTTTCTCTCTATCCCCCACCAAGCCGCTCCATGTGTCTGTCTGTCCTCTGACTGAGCCGCTCGGTGCGTCTGTCCCAAAGTCCAGCACCTCTATCCATCCTCCCCATACCCCATACCCCTGCTGAACCGCTCTATCCAGTGGACCCCAGGAAGACCCCAACCACTCTGTCCAGCATCAAGACAGTCCTCTCTGACCTTTGGTTGCTAGACAAAGCCACCTGGGCATCCCACCTCGATACCAAGCTGCTCCTTCCATCCTCCCCCAACGCTGAGAAAAGCCATTCAAAGCTTTTCACGGGGAGCAACAGAGACCACTGTGTACCTGACATCCCGCCCAGGGGGTCCAACCGCCCTTCCTGCCAGTCACAGCACACACAGGCTCCAAGCCAGAATGCTAACAGTCAGCTGGCCAGGCATGTCCGGCAGTGACTTCATTGTTGGGGATGCACACACAACAGGGTAAGTGGCGGTTCCCACCTTCTCCCCTCCCCCTTTTTATTCTATTTCCTCTTTCCCTTCACTTCTCCATATACTTTTATAATTATCGATAAATGGACACTTTGTTTTTTAATTACATTTCTTCATTGGTGCGTGTCCAGCATATCTAGCATGCACTATTTAATTGTGTGAAAAAAATAAAATATTTAGGTGTTTGAAAGTAAATAACATAGAAAGTCAGAGACAATAAATGGGAGTCCAGATCCGAAACCATAAATCCTGACTTTAGAGTTTATACAGCTTATGTGTCCTATTGCCTCTGTTGCCTCTGCCTAGCATCCTCATCCCTGCCTGTAACTGCCTAAAGGAGATGTGTAAGCCCCTACTGAAGTTCAATCGTTTTAGCAGATATCTTACTGAAAATCAAGGACTTCTGGTATAATAGGAATTGCGATTTTAAAGCTATTTAGAGAAACAATAACTTTCCCTCTTCTGTCTTTACGAGGCCCCTTGCTGCCCTACATTGACACACCAACACCAGTTTCTAGAACCCACCTGTTGAGTTGAGCAGAAGCTAGGGAGAAACTCCTAGAAAGCCGGTGCAAAGGCACAAAACGCACCTCCACTGCGCGTCCGCAGAGGCTGGAGCCCCGCCTGTCACAGCCGAGAGTGGGCGATCCAACCAGAGGAAAGGACATCCGGAAACATGGACACAGGCAGAACCTCAGCTTAGCCCACAGTGCTGCTGTCCGCCATGGAGGTGCTTATCTGAACAGAAGCCCAAGGTCTTGCTCGGGAGTGTCTGGGGTCTCCTGAGGCGGAGGCAGGCAGGACCGGGTGCAGCCTCTGCCCTGCTTGGTCTCTACAGCCCGCCACAGGTGTCCTGCCCGAGGATTCCAGTCAGGTCCTTGAGTCAGCCAAGCCTCAGCCTCAGGAAGGACTCCGCTTTCTGCTCAGGGGAGCCGGGTTCCCACTGCCAGAGCTGAGCCAAACAGAACTGATGGGCGACTGTGCTCTCATAGCTTGCCTGGAGCCTCTCTTTTGTCCCCAGCACCGAGCTCCTCCTTCTGTCTGCCCAGTCACTCTGTCTGCTCCTTGCGCACCCTCAACGAGCAGCTCCAGCCGTCCATGGAGCCGGCCAGGCCTTTCCGACCATCGTTAGCCAAACCTCTCTGTCCACGCTGAGGTGCTTCGCCTCTCCAATGCCTGGCGCCTATGTCCGCTCTGTTCGTCCCAGCACCAAGCTGCTCGGTTTCTTTACCGTGAGCTGCTCTGATCTCCCACGGCTGAGCAGCTCAGTCTTCTCTAGCCCTGAGCTACTCTACCTGCTGTCAAGCCTTCCATTATCACCAAAGTGTTCGTTCCATCCGCCAGCGCCTAGCTTTGGACAGTAGCCATCGGCCTCCTCTCGCCCCTGGCGGAGCTCTTCCATTCTCACACAGCCCCTCCCAGCGGCTCAGTCCTCCTTGCAAGAAGCTCACCACTCTGTTCTCCAGTGATCTACCTGTTCAGAGCCACTCCCCACGCGGAGTATCCAATGAACAGACAGGAGCCAGGGAGCAGCAAAAACCTCTGAACTTTTTCCATCCTGCCAGCCCTCCCTTTCCTAGTGACCCTAGGCACCTTTCCTGTCAGTCAAGACAGAAAGATAAGACCCAGTCTCCGATGGTGGCCATTAGAGTTGCTGGCCTGGCAGGTCAGGGAGTGTTTTCTGGACCTCATTGCTTGGCTGCACACAGACCGAGGTTAACAGCAGTTCCTCCTTCTTTTCCTCTCTTTTTTCTCTGCCTGGTATTTCTTTTATTCTTGCACTTCATACATTTTTATTCTTCTAGGTAAAAGGGCACTTTCTGGTTCTTAGAATTACATTCATTTACCTGGGGGACAAAACATGGCATGTGCTAGATAATTTTTTTTAAGATTTATGTAGTAGGTTGGGTGTTCAGCTATTCAAGTGTCAGGGACAGTATGGGAGTACAGCAAGTGAATTCAGCCTTTAACCCAGAATAGGAAGAATAGTTTCTTGAATGCAGTCTCTGTCATATGAATAGGGGCTGTGCAAACCTAAGCATGTAAATAAAGACACTGCTGGTTAATTATCTTTTGGTCCTGATCAGGCTGTGGGGTCACAAGGGAACAGGCTGCAACCCTGTGATGTCAGGTTACAGCATTCTGCAGCTTGCAGTTTGGGATTCCTGGATCATGCCTGTGGGACTCTAATCCTCTGGAACCTTAAGCCTCAACTGGCCCAAACACAAGAGAATAAGAGACTGCAGAGTGTGTGTTCCTGGGTAGGACTTTGTTAAACCTCAGTCACCCAGGACTCAGGGACCATTGTTGAAGAAGGGGCAAAAAGATTATAAGAGCCAGGGAAGATTCCCTAATAGGAACCAGCTCCATTTTAAGTGTTTTATTAATGGAATTTTCTCCGTAGTTTAGGGCTCTTGGATCCATGTTTAGATGGGCCCAGCCTTTTGCATTAGTTTAACTTTATAGTTCAGTTTGTTTACCATATATGGTAACATGTAATAGGCTGCCCCATGCTGCAGGATCATGACAGGCTGAAATGTGAAGTAAACTCAGGTACCAACCATGCTGCATTTTCTTCCCTTTGTCCCATGTAGAAAATTAGCACAAAGTGACAAAGTATAGTAAGCAATTCAGAAAGGGGAAACCAGAACCAAAGCCAGGGCAGGTGCAACAAAGGTTTACCACAGGACATTCTAGTCTTGCTCTTAGCAAGTTGGCATGGCCAGAGGTAATCAGCTCTCAGTTGCTAGAGCAGACTGTGGTCACTGGCCTTCTGATAGAACAGTGTGCTCTGTCACCTTTCCAAAGTCATCACCAATAGTTTGCTGATGGCCGTCCATGACTGCTGAACAAGGCTATGCACTGAATGTTCTGAAGGACAGAATCTTTACATTCACATCAGCAGGTGTTTCGGGGCCATAATCCCTCAATAATTCAGTCCATTTCTATGTATGTCACTATAAAATTTAAAAATCCAAATATTTCATAAGATTCAAAGCAGTCATAGAGATTGACATTTATATTTCATAAGAATCCTGAAACTAATTATATGAATTGAAATTAAGGGGCTGGAGAGATGGCTCAGCGGTTAAGAGCACTGACTGTTCTTGCAAAGGACTCAGATTCAATTCCTAGCACCCACATGGTAGCTACGAACTATCCTTAACTCCAGTTCCAGGGGAATCCAAAGCCCTCTTCTGATCTCTGTGGCATTGCATGACATGGGTGCATTCACATACATGCAGGCAGTACACTCATACACATAAAATAAAAATAATAAATAAAATATTTTTAAAAATAAAGATAATGTCATTCACTTGGGGGGAACATAAATCCAAAGAAGGTGAAAATATTCTATTTTAAAGCATATTTTAAGGCTGCCTTGAGAGCGCCTAACTCACCAGGGACAAGCGTAGGTTTCAACCCTCATCAAAAAGTTTCTTTTTATGACAGATGTAAACATTACAGAATTCCAGAACTGGTCAAACACAGAAAATAAGTGTGTGTGAGATGCTTAACTCTATGTGCCATGTCTTCAGTGCATGCCGAAGAATCCTTTTCTCTGAATAGGACAGCTCTTTCAAATCTCTGCCTCCCAAGGTTCAGGGATCCTTCAAGAAGAGGAAGCAGAAAGATTGTAAGAGCCATAGGGGGCAGATAACCGCAAGGAAACAGTCTTCCAGACAGCTTATCAGTTATTTGTATGAACTCACAGCAATGATGATAGCATGCACAGTCCTATGAAAGATCAGACCAGACAAAATCCCAGCATAGATATGGGAAAGTAAGTAAGAAATCCCAACCCAATCAAAGGAACTTTTTACAATTGATGGCTGCTGGATGGGGAGAGACAGTGTTTTACAAGGTTGGGGCTCTTGGTGGGCCCAGTGAATGGATCCACACTGAAGGACACTGGAGGACACAAATCATACTCTATAGGCCATATTATATATGAGAGTTCGCTGAATTGGGCAGAGAGCAGTGGGGGGAAGGGGGAGGGAAAGGGGATTGAATCTAAATGCCATGAAACTATATTGAATGAAAATTGCAAAAATCTAATAAAAATGAAAAAACAAACAAAAAGAAAAATGCACATTTTGTTATAGTTTGGGATCCAGAAATGCCCCAAACAGAAAAACAGGTGAATCCGGAGAAAGAAAGGAAGATTTATTACGGCCGGGCTGCCCTCTTTCCTAGAGGGTCCAAGTGTACCACCAAGCCTAACCAAGCACTCTGGCTCTTTTTATACTGATCACGTTGCTAGGCAAGCAAGCAGAATACAGGAGCCAACCAGAGTGATTGAGCATTAAGCTTGAGCAAACATTATCAAGGAAATACATAAGAAAATACAATTTTCCATCCAAACCCCCACCTGAACGGAACTAGCTTCCTCCTCTTTCATAAACTGACATTACCAACCTTATTATTCTTCTACTTTGTCTTTACCAGTCACCAAGTTCCCTCTAGAGGGGTTTTGTTGTATAGCAATTGTATCTTAGGAACCTCTAAATGTTGTGGGATACTTTTTGTTCAGAGAAACTATAACCAGGAGTGAAAAGTTTAAGTTCCCAAGCATACAGGTGGCGAGTCCCCTTAATAATTTCTAGTCTATTAATCAACAATTACTATTTTGCAGAAGCAAGCCAACCATAACATATTGAAGTCATAAATCAGCAGTTAGCAGGAGCACTCTAGGATGCTCTGACCTGTTCCCAAGACAACCAGGGTCCAGCTAGCATGTGTCCCCATACCTTGGGCTAACTGCCTGTTAATTTCAGAGACTAGAGTCAGCCTAAACTTTAGCATGGCGTATCTATGGTCAAGAAGGTTCCCTATTATAATTTTTAAATTGGCTAGGGAGTTGGTATGCAGCTTTAATCCCAGCACTCATGAGGTAGAGGCAGGCAGATCTCTGAGAATTTGAGGCCAGTCTAATCTACATAACCTGTTCCAGGCCAGCCAAAGCTACATAGTGAGACCCTGTCTCAAAAAAAAGCTCTTTTAAGTTAAAATAATATACAATCTTTCCCTTAAAATTTTACTGACCTGACAGGCATGGTAGCACATGCCTTTAATCCCTGCACTTGGGAAGCAGAGGCAGGTGGATCCCTATGAGTTTGAGGCCAGCCTGGTCTACATAGTGAGTTCCAGGCCAGCTCAGGTTACAGAAAAAAAATTCTACTGACCTGAAAACTCATCTTTTGTTGTTTTCTTTGGTTTTGGGGGGAACAGGGTCTCATGTATTCTCAGTTGACCTTGAACTCACTAGATAACTCAGGATGACCTTGACCTCAGAACATTCTTGCCTCTACCTTTCAAGTGCTGAGATTACAGGCAAGCACCTCCTGTGTGGCCTCATCTTAAGATTCAATAATTGATATTGGCAAAATTGTGGAAGAATATGGCACTATGGGAAGTGACTCTGGCCCTCTGGGCTTTTTGGAAAGCAGGGTAAACTTTGAATGCCCAAGACCTAAGGACTTCAAATGCCCCTGAATAGAAATCTGCCTTTGTGTTTAGATGCTTGCAGCCCCACTGTGCCTGTATTACCATGGTAGGGAAGACCAGGGGAGGGACATGACTTCTGGACATCAATTAGATTAAGTCCTCATTTCTACACTGATAAGTGTCCAGCCACCTCTGGTGCTGATTTAATCCTATAACTGACTTTTACATAGATGCTCATATAGCATTTCTATGTCTGACTCACATGGGTCCCTTGCTAGCTTCCCATTCTTGCCCCACCTCTGACAATTTCAATGAGATACCTGAGCACACTCACACCCTCCCCCTGCCTTCCTCGATTCTTTCTCCCTTAACCATAGGTTAGCATTTATCATCTTGTATTCAGCATGTCCTTTTAAATTGCACCAGTCCTCACATCCTGTGCTACAAGTCAGAGACCAGAAAGGTGACAGAACAAGTTTCACTGAAATGCAGGGGATCATTGGTGATTTAATGAATTGGCGAGGTTAGAGGAAACTGATACATTTCTAGACACATATTACCAGAATTGATCCAAGAAGATACACAAACCTAAACAAATGAATAACAAGCAAAAAGATTGAAACTACAATGAAAACTCTCCCAACAAAGGCCAAAAAGATTCACCAATGAATATCATCTGATCTTTAAGGAAGGACTGATACCAATGCTCCCTGGATACTCAGGAAGGTAGAAATGGTCCAGGGGGTTGGCTTAGCAGGTGGGGTCACTTGCAATCATACCTGATTATATGAGTTTGATCCCTGGGACTCACATGGTGGAAGGAGAAAACTAGTTCCTACAGATTGTCTCCAATCACCACATGCATGCTGGAGCATTGTGGCCCCCAACTATAAAAAAATAGTGTAAATTTTAAATGTAATAAATGTAAAAATCCTTATAAATAAGCCAGTGCAATTGTACATGTCTTTTTTGTTTTTACAGATATTCACCTGCCCCTGCCTCTCAAGTGCTGGGATTAAAGGCCTGTGCCACCATGCCTGGCTGTACACGTCTTTAATACCAGCACTGTGGCAACAGAGGCAGGTGAGTCTCAGAGTTTAAGGCCAGCCTGCTCTTCATAGTGAGAGCAGCATCTAAAAACAAAACCAAAAGAATTGTAATTAAGAGATGATGCTCTCTTGATACCCTTGGGCTTTCTGAAGCAGCAGCTGGATGCCAGTTGCCTTGGATGATTAGCAGGGCAGCAGTCCCTGGCTGAGGAGTGGGAGGGGCTGGGAGCTTGGAGTCAGGAGCAGTGTGGAGGGCTCCAGATGCTCTCCCTAGGCCACTTCAGTCAAACACTGGCCCAAGCTCACACCTAAGGCCCTGTTGCTGCCACCTCTTTATCTTCTGGTACTGCTGGGACTGTTATATGCACCTGGTGCCTCCCTGTGGCCTCCTGCTTTGAGCCTAGCATCCATGGAGCCTAGTGTGAGCCTGCACTGAGTCTCTACCACATGTGCTGCCTGAGCAGACTTGATGCAGATTATGTTGGTAAAGACCTTATTATTCACTTTGCTCTTAACCCTGGATATCTATCAGGGCCTAGCCTGAGACTTCTTGTTTTTCCTTTTTGAGACAAGGTCTTCCTGTAGCCCCAGCTGACCTGGAACTATGTAGTGTAGACCAGGCTGGCCTTGAATTTACAGAGATTTGCCTGCCTCTGCCTCTAGAGTGCTGAGATTAAAGGCATGTGCCACCATGCCCAGAGTTGTGTGCTGTCTTTTAACCTACCAGCAAAACAGATTTTCTGCACTGCGTTTGGCATGGGAAGTCCAATGTGGACTAGAAGCTTGCATTCCAAGCAGATCCCTTTGTCCAATGATAGTGACATGCCCTTGTAGAGGAGTTATTTCTGTATGTTTCTACCTATGGTTGAGGTCTTACTCTATTAGTAATAATTTAGTACAAGTGACATCCAATCAGTCAGTTCTGGTAAATGCCAGAATAATTAATCTCTTATTACACCTAATTAATAACGCCACTCTAGAAATTCTACTTATTTCATTTTGTTTACCTAAATTAATTATATATTCAAAAACATCAAGTCCACACAAATATGCATTTAATGCAATGAAATCACAAGGACTTCTAGGTTGTATAAAATCTTTTTCAGTTGCCATTACATTTCTTTTATGTGGTTTAGAAATTGGTCTTCTAATTACCCTTCTCTGAGACTCACAAGCAACCAAAAATCATCACTATAACACTAATATTAATTTTACTACTTGTACTAAGTATAACTTACAAGCGAATTCAAAAAAGGAGTAAGATGAATACGGTAGTTTATATGGTTTTGTTTGTTTGGTTTTGGTTTTGTTTTGTTTTGTTTTGTTTGAGGCAGGGTCTCTCTGCAGCCCCAGCTGGCCTGGAACTCACTATGTAGATCAGGCTGGCCTTGAACTCACAGGGATCCACCTGCCTCTGCCTCTCAAGTGCTGGGATTAAAGGCATGCGCCACCACCATATGCCCGGCTAAATATGGTAGTTTTTAAAGGGGGATTTGGAGTTGTGAACTTTCCTAATTACCCAAATACTGCCAATTTACCTTTAAAGCTTCTTTTTTTTAACTTCCCTTTTAGATGCTGTCACTGACAGGTCTACAATCTAATATCTACCCTGCTGTGTTTAGAGCATAGTATCTCCATCATGGGAACCCCACTTATCTGAAACCCCATTACTCACTACCATTCCCATAAACTGCTCTTCTCTAAGTCTAACAGCTAGCTTCACAGTCCTTTTTATCCTGAACATAATGGAGGCAGCCTCAACTATCATTAGTATTATTTTCTGAGCCAATAATAGTCTGTCTTAATACTAACCACATGACTTCTTCCACTTATAATTCCAGCTAGGTAATTCACCTACCTAAAATCTTCTGAGCCAGAGAAACCTTAACATTTCAACACTAGCCTTACTTCAAATCTCCCCAATATATTTACAACAACTGAACTAGTCTCACTACATTTCCTTTTCTAAGATGTACAAATTCCCACCCTAATTATTAGACTGAAATTTTTTAGTATTTTTTGTTTTAACTCTTACTGTATCTCTCCCTCTACTTCCATCATTAATGCTCAAAACATTTCACCACAGCTTAATTATCTATTGATGTCAATGCACATAATTAATTCATGAACAAATATTTTAATATCGGCATACATATCAGTGCTCGCAAAGGACTGTCTTCACCTGTCACTGCCTAAAGCACATGTAGAGCTCCTATTGAAGGTTCAATCATTTTTGCAGATCTTACCCAAAATTGTAAAGAAACACAAACTGTGATTTTATTAAGCCCACTGAAAGAAACAATAACTTTCCCTCTCCTACTACCTTTGAGTCACAGTTAAAACTTGTTACTCCATAGATGTCCAAAAGAGCTGTGAGGAATTCTCCAGAAGAGATTCTATGGCTTATGTGGACACCTCTCACTCTTGCTGCTCTATATCCCCCGTGCTTCCCTACACTGACCCACTCCAGCTAGTTTCAAGAGTCCACCAGACTAGCAGAGACTGAGAAGAAAGCCCTAGCAGCAAGTACTGTGTAGCAGATCATGCCTCCTCCACTGTGCGACCCCAGAGGCTGCATGCAGCCCCACCTGACAAAGCTGAGAGTGGGTGATCCAAGCACAGGAAGGGACACTAAGGATGATGGATGCAGGCAGAACCGCCACCTGACCACAGCGCCACTATCCGAAATCCGGGCACGTGAATAGAAGTCCAATGTCCCGGGGTCTTGTTCACCAATATCTGGTCCCTCTCTTATAACTATATATGTTGCATTTATGTAAATTAATCTCTTGTCATATATTAATAAAATCAGAAGACTACAAGGAACTTTTTAGAAAATTTATGTTCTATGCATTAAGGGGATACTATTTGCCTTTCAAGCATGAGAACCTGAGTTTGATTCCAGGAAAATGTAAAAAAACAAACAAAAAGCCTGGATGTGGGGGCCAGCAACATGGCTCACAAGGTAAAATACTTACTGCTCATCTGGACATTTTGAGTTCCATCTTGGGGACCCACAGGGAGAGAACCGATTCCCACAAGAGGAGTCCTCTGGCCTCCACATGAGTGTCAACACATTTATGCACATGAACATAGTCACAGGGGTACACACAAACAAACACAATAAATAAATATAAAAAGAGCTAGATGTAGTGGTGCAGAAGTGTAACACCAGGGATAGGGAGGAAAATATGGACAGTTTGGGTCCCTAGCCAAACAGCCTAGCCTACTTGGCAAGTTTCATGCCAGTGAGGGAGCCTGTTTCAACACGATTATTGGCCAATAGTTTCTTTTGTTATTGTATCCTAATCAAGTTTTGGTATACTGGATTTGTGAAATGAGTTTGGTAGTCTTTCCTCCCTTTACATTTTATGGAATGCTTTCGGGAGAATTAGTATGATAGAATTGAGCAGTGAGTCCATCTGATCCCACACTTCATTTGTAGCTGGAGGCTGTTACTGCTTCAATCATTTCACTTGTTAGAGGTTTGTTTGAGTTGTTTATACTCTCTTTTGGAATTTCATTAGGTCATAGAACTCACAGCACTGTGACAGCATGCACAAGACCCATGCAAGCTCAATGTAGACAAAGTCCCAGGGTAGAAGTGGAAAAATGGTTAAGAAGCCTCAACCATAGCTGAGGAGCTATTAGCAACCAATAGCTGCGGGGAGAGGGGCACTCCGTTTTTTTTAAGGGTGGGATGCTAGATAGGTTAACCAGGCTCCAGTGGATGGACCAACACCAAAGGTCATTTGTGAACATAAATTTGACTCAGTAGACTTTATATGTACAGGGAATAGGAAATTGGTTGTGGGCATTAATAGGGGTGCAGATTGGGAAAGGATTTTAAATATGATCAAAATATATTGCACGAAATTCCCAAAACTTCAACATAATATTTTAAGAATTAAATAAATAATAAAAGAAACTGAGAGTAATGAATGTTTCCTGCTGCTCAGATCCCTTTCTCCACTTAAATAGTCAGTATCCCCAGTTCAGGGAATAGCTCCACCCACAATTAAGGCACATCTTCCCACATCAATTAATATAGTCAAGATAATCCCCCAACTGGCGTGCCTAGAGGCCCATCTCCCAGGTGATGCTAGCTTGTGTCAAGTTGGCAATTATCACTAATGATCACATTAGCCAGATTTGGAAATTTTTTAACTTTGTGAAATACTAGACTAATGCAAATTAAAATCACAAGTTGAAACACATGACCCCAGCAGAAAAAAAAATTAAAACCATATAAGATTGTGTCATGACAAATGTAGGATAAATAGAGTTTGTTTAAGCCTTCATGGAGTAAAAACTGAAAAGACTTATGACAAACCAACTAAAGGGGTTTCTAGAGCTTGCACATCCCACTAGTAAACATTTATGACCAGCAATGTGCTCATGTCCTTAGTAAAAGTTATACCTGATGGTGCTCACTTCATAACTACTCAGCATCCCTGACCTTGAGCCAATGACACTCATCAGGAGTAAATGGATAAATCACGTGCTGTAAACCCAGTTCATGCAACTGTATGAAGCAAGAAAAATGGAGAATCTTTCACTAGCTGCAGCAATGGTATTGACTCTCACTGACAAAAGTTTAAACAAAATAAAACATCGTTACCCTGCTGTACATATCTGAGACGAGAGCAAAATCTAACTGCATCATTTTACTGAATGAGCATTAAACCTTAGGCTATTACATAACCTTTGGTGATAAAAATTATGGATCAGTGAGGAGTGAGTTACACAAAACATCAGCATCCATTGGAGGACGGAGAAGTGTTTTATGAAGCCAAGCATTATCCATTCTCCTGGAGGATGGGGAGCTGTTTCATGAAGCTGAGTATTACCCAGTCTCCTGTTTAACAAGACTTTAAGCCAGTATGGAAGCACAAAAATTTATAATTGTGGAGATTTTCAGCTCCAGGAAGGGAAGGGAGAAAGAGAATTGGGGGAGAGATTTTAACATGTATTAAATAGGTCTTGACTATTTAAAGCTACCCCCCCAAAACCAGAAGCTGGTACCTCACCAAGATTAAGATGAATCATAGGATCCTCTCATATAGTCTCCCATCACCCAAACATAATAGCAGTTCTAGAGGGAAAGGTAAAAAGGCTTCTGTGGGGTGATGTTTAAAAAAAAATTTTTTAAATGTGCTGAGCAAGTCCAACCCTAAACACAAACTGAGTGAGTAAAAATTCCATGGTGTGCTGCCCTGGAAGTAATCACTGCAACAACAAATTCCAGGGCTGGAGAGATGGCTCAGTGGTTAAGAGCACTGGCTGCTTTTGCAGAAGACCCAGGTTCAATTCCAGGCACCCACATGATGACAATGACCATTCATAACTCCAGTGCCAAGGGATCCAACACTTTCTTCTGACCTCCCTGAGCACTGAAGGACACAGGTGCACTTACGCACATGCAGGCAATACACTTATAAATAAAAAATAATAAAATTATTTTGGTCTTTTTGAGACAGGGTCAAAAAGAAGAGAATTTTTCCCTAAACACCCTTCATTTTACCTATCTCAAGTTCTACAAAGTCTTCTACGTATTGTTCTCTTGAATTTTTAAGAGGAATTAAAGAAAATTGAGCTTGTGTTGTAAACACTTAAAGAATTCTGTTCTTTTTGCAATAGCTAAAAAGAGGAATCAACCTAAATATCCCTCAACTAACAACTGGATAATAAAAATGTGGTACATATACATAATGGAGTTCTACTCAGTGGTAAGGAAAGATAAAATCATGAAATGTGGAGGTAAATGGATGGATCTAGAAACTGTTACACTGAGTGAAGTAACACAGACTCAGAAAAACAAGCAACACATGTTCTCCCTCATTTGTGGATCTTAGCACCAATACCTTATACGTGAGTATAATATCCTGCTGTAACAGCAGGAGCCAGGAAAATGGAAAAGAAGCATGAAGGTAAAAAGAAAGAGCCCAAGAGAGGGGACTAGTAGGAAACCGATGTTACCAGGGGAAATAGGGAAAATGGGGGCATTCAACTGGGAAGGGAGGAAGGAAGGACATACGAGGAAACACAAGGGTAAACGGGAAGAAGGAACTCAAGAGAGGGGGGATAATAGAAGACAGGTATTATCAAGGGGAAAATGGGGAAATGAGGGTATTCAACTGGGAAGGGAGGGGGGATGTTAGACAAGGAGAAAGAGGACAGAAAAATTAAGTTTAGGTGGTGTGAAAACCCAGAGGGAAATGTGTTGACTCAGAAAAGTCCTGAAAAATACACATACAATATTTGAACATGAGTACATGTGTGTACCTGAAGGCTGTGTAACAAGAAACAGTGCCAGACAGGAGACACCTCCCTTCAAGTTGCTGACCAGGGTAGTCCAAGAGACTCCCAAAATGACACAGGCTATTGCCACAGTCCTTGATTACCTCCCAGAACTCGAAGGTAAGACCCAATTGCTGAAGACAGAACATACTTCAGACACAGGACTTGAAGCAATGGAACTGGAATTGACCTGGAAGCCTCCTCCCTGAAGTCTAGTTTTCGTAGATTTAGAGGCTATTATGCAAGCTGCTAAGGGAGAAAAAGCAATTAATGGTCCAACACCAGCTTCAAAGCCTAATAACCACAACAATGACCAGCACAATAAACTATATTGGTGCAGTAGTGGCACTTTTAACTTGGGGGTAATCAACAGCTATCTAATTGGACTTAAATCCCTCTCATGCAAGGGAACTCATAGGTGGCACTGTATACATAGCCAAATATACTTGGCTGTAGAGGTCATAAATCCTAGAGAAAACCCTGTATCTGTCATATCTCTAGAAAAATGAAATTTCTTATTGTATGCTAAGTATGGGTCCTTATATTTACAGACAAGAATACCATTCACCACTCATCAAAGAAGTTTGTTTTTGCAACAGAGGGAGGCTATGGCAGAGTTCCACAACTGGTCACTCACAGAAAATATGTGTCTGAAAGGTACATAAGTGGCACACCCACAGTGGAACCTTTACACCTAAGACCTACAGAACATAGTAGAACAGAAGGTACAAAGAATGCATCCCTCAACTCTCACGAGCAAAGATTCCTCATGCAACAGAGTTCAGTGCATACAGAAGGCCACAACTGGCCAACGTGTAGAGAAAACGAGATTACAGAATATGTTTCGTGAGTAGGACTTCTATATTAAACCTCACCCACCTATGGCTCAGGGACCATTTCGGAAGAGGGGGCAGAAAGATTGTAAGAGTTGGGGTTGGTGCATGAACATAAGGAAGCAGTGACTTTCAAGCCTCTGGGAACTTGCAGCAATGGTGACAGCAAGCACAAGACCCATGATTACTCAATCAAACAAAAACCCAGTATAGAACTGGGGAAATGGATAGCAGGCTCCAGCCTTAGCATAGTAGTTATTGGCAACTGGTTACTGCATGGTGAGGGAGAATTGATCTTTAGGGGAGTGACTCTAGATAGATTGACAAGACTCCAATGGATTAACTTGCACCAAGGGACATCTGGACACAGAAGTTTGACCTGATAGGCCTTAACATATATGACAGAATGAATTAAATCCATTGGGAAAGTCAGGACTGTGAGGTGGTGTGGATAGGGGATGGCAGGGGTCTAAATATGATTAAGATGTATTGTATGAAATGCATAAAAACTCAATAAAAATATAAATTAAAAAATAATTCTAGCTGAACATGGTGGTACATTCTTTTAATCCCAGCACTTGGGAGGCAGAGGCAGGCAGATCTCTATGAGATCAAGGTCAGCCTGGTCTACAGAGTGAGTTCCAGGCAAGCAGCTGGGACTGCAGGGAGACCCTGTCTCAAAAAAAGAGAAAATCATTTGCTGATTTCTCTATATCAAGTTGTGGCTAATACCCGATTACGGAAGGAAGGAAGGAAGGAAGGAAGGAAGGAAGGAAGGAAGGAAAGAATTCTGTTAAAGTCTTTTCTAAAGGTTTTGTTTTTGTCTCCCAAGCATTAGCCATAACCTTGGCAAACTCTTGTGGCTATGCAGGAAAATCTGAATCTTTGGCACGTGCCTTCTAGCCCTCTCGACCCCACATCCACCAATGGGAATAGAGGAACCATAGCTAAGTGCTTGTTTCCTTGGTTCATAGACATCCAAGCTACAGAAACTGCTATTTATCTATTATTCTTGCTTCTATACCATCTACACCCCACAAGAAGCAATGAATGCTTTTTGGTTGGTGGATGAAATTGACATACATTGTTATCTCTGTAGGAGTCTGAGCAGTGAATCAAAACTTTGCTGAGGGGCCTGGAGAGATGATTCAGCAGTTCAGGACACTCATTGTTCTTCCAGAGGACCCCGGTTTGATTCCCAGCACCCACATGATGGTTAACAACCATCCACAACTCCAGTTTCAGGGAATCCAACACCCTCTGCTGGCCTCCTTGGGGCATTGCATGCACATGATGCACTTACATACCTGCAGACAAAACACTCATACACATAAAATAATTTTTTAATATTAAAAAAAATACTTTTCTGAGCATAACACTTTTTTGTCTTTTTGAGACATGGTCTCCCTGTAGTCCCAGCTGGTCTGGAACTCACTATGGAGACAAGGCTGGCCTTGGTCTCACAGGGATCCCCCAGCCTCTGCCTCCCAAGTGTTAAAAGTATGTTGCCATGCCCAGCTTTTAAGCATAACACTTCATAACTGTTTCATTTTGGATTCCTGAGGCTTCTTCCAAAAGAAACCTGATGCCCTAGACTGGCTGAGAGAAATGCTTCCTTTTCTTTGGTAGGAAGTTTAATCAATGTGAAGAACATGTGTTTGCAGTTCTTGGAGATGCTTGCTCAGGAGGGTCAGATCCCTTCCTGATGAAGTTCTTGGTCTCCTGAACAAAAGAATTTATAGATAGACACAGCAAGCAAAACTTTCATTAAAAATAAGAGATTAACATATAGGCTAAAGAAAAACACGCATGCAAATGGGAAGCATCTCAGGTGAACTGGTGACTGGGGACTCTGCTTGGAGAGGATGGAGTGACATTTTTATAGACTGAGAATGTAGATGCGGAGGTAGTGTGTCCTAGGGATTATTCTTGCTCCAAATATTGTTACTGTACATAACAACTTGTGTAGTTATGCCTTGGGTACATGTGTATTATTGATTAGATGATTCATGACATGATGTGGAGCCAATTTTCCCATGAATTTTCCCTTACTGATCCAAGGCTACCAGTGAAATGTTATATATGAGTCATATTATGAAAGTTTTAGGGACCTGAACATAATCTTCAGTTACAAAGCTGGCAATAATTTTGAACATCTAGAAGCCATCCAGCAGGGCAGAACAGCCCTTTTTTTTATTTTTCACAAATGGTCAAATCTTAGCATTTTGCCTAGTGATGTGCAAAACAAGGAGCAAATAGTGTAAAGGGGAAGGTTGGTGATTGCCTCAGTCCCTGAATCACCTAACAACTGGTTCTGAGACCTGTTCTAGCCCCTCCTGGCCTTTCTAGGGTAGTGTAGCCCAGCAAAGCCCAGAACCACTGCTTTGCCCAAACACTCCTTCCCACCTTGAGTTCTTCCTGTAAAAAATGAAGGCTTATATTTAACACTTCATTATGTTTCTGGTTTTTTAATTCTTGGTTTTACATCCTAAAATTTTATTCAGAAACTATCAAAGGGGAAAATCATCTTTGAAAATGTGATAGCTAGTCTTGGTTGTCAACTTGACTGGATCAGAAATCAACTAAAACACAAGCTGCTTGGAACTCCTGCAAGGGCTTTTCTCTTTTATTTTTATTTGTTTGTTTTGTGGTTTGTGGGGATTTTTTTCTTAAGACAGAGTATCCCTGTAGCCCCAGCTGGCCTGGAACTCACTATGTAGACCAGGCTGGCCATGAACTCACAGAGATCCAGCTGCCCCTGCCTCCCGAGTGCTGGGATTAAAGGCGTGTGCCACCACCCCTGGCTTATACAGATAAGTTGTATGCTACATAAAAATAAAATATCTTCCCTTATTACAAAACATTACATAAATGTTAAGATAGTTGCTAACATCATACATTGGTGACATCTTTTTAACATTATTAAAAACAAAAACAAAGAGCACACCCAAAAACATTTAGATACAGTAAAATTGTTATAAAATCAGTGAGTCTTGTTTTCTGAGACAAGGTCTCACTGTGTATCTCAGGCTGGACTTGAACTCAAAATCCTCCTGCTTCAGCTTCCCAGTTGATAGGATTAAGAGATTGAAGGTGTGAGCTGCCACACCCAGCTACTCCTGAGTCTGGACAGATCCCACCTGCTGGAAAACGTAGAAAATTCAGTCATTGGAGGAAATGGGTGTGGTCTTCAGATACAAC
>NW_008335885.1:1041857-1043681 GCF_000622305.1 Nannospalax galili | reverse complement strand
AAGAGGCTGTCAGATCCCCTGGAACTGGAGTTACGGACAGTTGTTAGCTGCCATGAGGGTGCTGGGATTTGAACCCAGGTCTTCTGCAAGAACAACCAGTGTCTTAACCACTGAGCCATCTATCTAGCCCCTCGTGCTTTTTTAAAAATTCTTTTTAATTGAAGTATAACAGTACAGCACATTAATCTTCAGTGTAAAGCTCGTTTTAAAAATGTATGTACATATCCTTGTACTGTGGTTTCATTGTGAACTGTATCTCCATAGGCCCATGTCTTTGGTCCCCAACCTGTGGTACTTTTTTAGGAAGTTCTGGAAACTTGAGAAGGTGGGGCTTATCTGGAGGTGGTAAATTACTGGGGGAGTGCCCTTGGGAGGAGTTACCTTGTCCCCGGTCCCTTCCTGTCCCCTTTGCTCTGCTTCTTGACCACCAAGAAAGGAAACACAGCCTCTCCCACATGTTCTGCTGCCATGACGTCCTGCTCACATGCACAGGGCCAAGCAGCCCTGGACTGAACCCTCTGGAACAAAACCCTTCCTCCATTAAGTTGTCTTTGTTGATACTTGACCATAACAATAAGAATAGTGATGAATTCATCCTGCATATGCATACTATTCACATGTATGCACTGTTTAACCCGCACCATGGCTCAGGGTACGACTCCCCAAATTCTTATTCTTTCCCAGTCAGCAACATCTTTCCTGCCTCAGCATTCCCAAGGCCCGTTCTTGGCTGAGGAAACTGCTATTCTGTTTGCCTGTTTTTGAACTTAAACAGAAGCATACAGCATTTTCCTTTTTGTGTGTTGCCTTCTGCTGCCGTCCTCTTTTTTAATGTTGCCCAAGGCCTTTGCATGCTAAGCACATGCTCTACCCGAGTGAGGATTCCAGCCTGTGTTTGCTTCCTTAGCTCAATATTGTTTTTCTGATCCAATGTATCATAGCTTGTTCTTTTTTTAAAAAAATTATTTATTGTTTTTATTTTACATATATGAGTGTATTACTGCCTACAGGTGTGTAAGTGCACCCATGACACGCAATGTCTGCCGAGGACAGAAGAGGGCATTGGATCCCCTGGAACTGGCGTTATGGACAGTTGTTATCTTCCGTGTGGGTGCTGGGAATAGAATTTGAGTCCTCTGCAAGAGCAGCCAGTGCTCTTAACCACTGAGCCATCTCTCCAGCCCCCATAGCTTGTTCTTTTTAAGGGCTGTTTTATAAACCACTGAATAAACATGCTTTGATAAGCAAATCTATGTGACCGCTGGGTTATTTTCAGTTTTTCTCTGTCATGAAAAACTCACTGTAGATATTCTCACACCTGCCTTTTGGCAGACATCTATGGTCACTTCTCAGGGAGTGGAACTGAGCTGGATAGTCAGAGTCCATCCACGTCTTTAGCATTGGTCAGACTGTGAACACATGCACATGGCATAAAATTCAGAAAGTGCAAGGGAGGATACAGCAAAATCTCTTCTTTCTATTCAAGAGTACTACAGTCACTTCTCTAGGAACAAACTAATATGTTTTTTGTGTACTCTCTCAGAAACAACTCTGTATATAGAAAGTAGACTGTGTGTTTTCCATCAGGGCTTCATGAAACCCAAACTCTTCTGAACCATGCTTCTTTCTGTCTCGAGTTATCTATAACAGAACTGTTGTGCTCATGAAATAGCTGCTTTGTTTGGGATTTTGCACATCTAAAGTATTATCTGTAGCATTAAAAACATCATGGGAGGCATTTTAAAATTGTGCCTTAACTATATAAAAATTCCTGTTTCCTCATACTCTCAATAGTTTAAGAATGTAGCAAGCATTTTTGTTTAT
>NW_008335885.1:1001689-1040826 GCF_000622305.1 Nannospalax galili | reverse complement strand
GGACAGATCCCACCTGCTGGAAAACGTAGAAAATTCAGTCATTGGAGGAAATGGGTGTGGTCTTCAGATACAACATAAGGACAGGTTCCAGGTTGACTCTTCTCCAGACCAGAGTGTGTTTCCAACCCTTCTGACTCAGAATATTGCTAAACACACACCTTGAGGGCCTTATCCTTGAGGATAACTAGTATTATTACTTCTCCAGCAATAATTGGTGAGGCCAGAGCCACAATCCTTAGGTGAGTAGACAATGTACAAAAACAAACTTTCCTCTTAAATTTACTAGCAAACATCTAGGAAAGGAAATGATGTTTCCCTATGTAGCCAAAATTGTTCTATTCCCATTTGGTCCTCTTGTATTGGTTTATATTTTGGAATTAAATGAGGATTCATTTTAGGTTTATTATTTATGCCCTCCTTAGTGGTTCCTATGTATTATAAAGAATCAGAAGGAGTTACTAAATGAAGCCTGTTTTAACCTAGACAAAAGTTAATAACAACTTAAATTTTGTGCAGTCTTTTGTCTCTGGGGTAGAATAATAAGCAATGCGGTTTTTCTTAAGTCAGAAAAAAATGGAGTCAGACATCTCACAAGACTTTCAGAAAAAAACTCAGCTGCTTCATCTGCATGAACTACCTTACAGACCCAGTCACCATCAGCTGTGGACACAGCTTCTGTCGGTCCTGTCTCTACCTTTCCTAGAAGGGCGTTCAACCTCCTGCCCATTGCCCTATGTGTAAGGAACCATCCTACCAGAAGGACCTCAGATCAAATGTTCTGAAGAAGCTGGTGTCCATTGCCAGAGAAGGGAGACTCAAGTAGTACCTGAGCTCTGAGGAAAATCTTATGTGTTACCCACAAGGAGACAAAGAGTATCTTCTGTCAAGAGGGCAGGATCGTGCTCTGCCAATCCTGTTCCAACTCCAAGGAGCATTAAGGTCACAGACACTGTCCTATTGCAGCAGCTGTTGAGGAACAGAGAGTAAGTGGTGCCTCTGAGAGCAGGCGAGAGCTAGATCCTCAATCAGACCACAGGGAAGACACTTATCATGACAATCAACCTATTATTTTCTGAGTGGTAGGCACTGTATGAGGAGCTAATGAAGAAGCTCTGAATGCAGTGTGGAAGTACCCTTGGCTTCACAGAGCTTACGTCCCTTGGGAAACTGAAAAGTTTAATGCTCACTCCTATTTTAATTATACATCATAATGCTCAAGTCACTGGAAAGTGAAATAGGTGCCCAAAGAGGATATGTGTTTAACCAACACTGGAAAACAAATTGGGAAATGGTCATTGGAGTTAGCAGGGGAGGGTGGAGAGCTATCTGGAATCCAATATCAGACAAATTGCCACACCATGTGAAAATTAGCCAGGCTATCATTTTCTGTGAGCAGAAATTACATTGAATTTTGTAGTTCTGTGCTCTGAAACATGAGTGTCCACTCTCCCTAAAGTAATTTTAACTAATGTCCCATGATTCATGATCCTGTCTATCAATATGAATCTGAAACCTGGTTCTATTTCTCTGGGATTAATATTTATTGTTTATTACAGAAGAAACTTCTAAATCAAATGAGAAACTTATGGGACAAGGTCCAGGAAAATCAGAATAATCTAAATGAAGTGAATAGAATAATCACCTCATGGATGGTGAGTATGAGGCTCTGATACTTGGAATCTGCTTCGGACAGACATTTTGGAAACCATTTTACTAATGTTTTAATAGTTTAGTATGCATTAAATTGTAATCATAGGTTTTTTAAATCACAGTATTTGAAAAATATGAAGACAAGCAGATATGGAAAGCTGCCACAAGAAGACAAAAATTTTCAGATGTGAAACAACTTTGATGATTCAGTAACTCATGCATTTATTTTTTATACATTTCAAATAGGAGATTCTTCATGTATTCCAGATTACATCAAGGCACAAACACAGAGAATTGCTTTTATAGCAAAATCAAATACATTAATTAAATTTAACATACAAAGTTACCCTTTAAACTCTCCAAGTATAAATTACAGATATGCAAGTGACAACCACAATGTTGTTCATGAGTTGGTATTAAAACTTATACTTCTATAGTTAGAGAGGAAAGACCAATCATTTAAAACTCTGAAAGAAAATCATCAATGAGATTTATATGAATTTATACATTTTATTTCCAGTAATATCAAAGTATATTCATAAAACATTAAGATCAATATAAGCTTAATTGAATTGAATGGCCCAAATACCAAATACATGCAGTCATAGTTGGTCAGAACATGAGAAAACTTTTTTTGTTTGTTTCTTTCTTTCTTTAAAAAATATTTTCTTGATTCTTTGATAATATCACACAGTGTGCTTTGATCAAATTCAGACCCTTCTCCCATTTCCTCTCAGATCCCTCCTCCTTACCAGACCTGATCCTTCATATCCTCTATAATTTTTTTCCGTTTATGACTTGAAGATCATCCATAGGATACTATAACAGAAAAATCTTTTCTGATAGCCTCTAATTCTGAATGTAAAATCCAATTCTAAAGACAGAGTGAACGGCCAGGGTAAGGAGCAGAGAAATTTGAAACTAACTACTGATTTGCTGACAGCTCAGCATAGTGTACTTTATAATTTATGACTTCACCAAGAATTTTCATTGCTTGAATGCAAGTTTTCATATTTGTGTAAACAGATAAATTAGCAATCAATATAAGCTTAATTGAATTGAATGGCCCAAATACCAAATACATGCAGTCATAGTTGGTCAGAACATGAGAAAACTTTTTTTGTTTGTTTCTTTCTTTCTTTAAAAAATATTTTCTTGATTCTTTGATAATATCACACAGTGTGCTTTGATCAAATTCAGACCCTTCTCCCATTTCCTCTCAGATCCCTCCTCCTTACCAGACCTGATCCTTCATATCCTCTATAATTTTTTTCCGTTTATGACTTGAAGATCATCCATAGGATACTATAACAGAAAAATCTTTTCTGATAGCCTCTAATTCTGAATGTAAAATCCAATTCTAAAGACAGAGTGAACGGCCAGGGTAAGGAGCAGAGAAATTTGAAACTAACTACTGATTTGCTGACAGCTCAACATAGTGTACTTTATAATTTATGACTTCACCAAGAATTTTCATTGCTTGAATGCAAGTTTTCATATTTGTGTAAACAGATAAATTAGCAATCAAACAATTAGCAAATCAGACAATTCAGGGACTCATAAAATAGGTGAAACTGTTTGGACAAAAGGTTGGCTTTGGTTCTTTGTATGAACAGGAAATAAATGAAATCAAAGAATAAATTTTCTGAAAAGTGGGGCTATGAACTTAGGGTCCATATATCATACTGATAGGAAGTATAAGTTAAACTTAAATGAGTTTAAAGTGGAGGAGGAGAAAATACTCCCAAATGTGACCCAGAATATTTCTATATTGGTTTTCATTTTGGAACTTGTCTCTCTAAAAGCCAGAAATTAAGTGTTGCTTATATGCAAGCCTTCCATTTTTGCCTCTTTGATATCATGAAGAAATTTGGGGAAAGCTCTATTTAAATCCTTCTTTGATTTGGGAGCCTTTTTTGGACAATTATTTGGGAAGTTGGGTTTTTTACACAAGTCTCATACTCTGGTCTAGTGTGTGTTCCAATTCACAGTAATCCTCCTGCCTCAGCTTTTCAAATGCTGGAATTACTGTCATGAGCCACAGTGCCGGGCTGAAGTCAAGGTTTTGAGTTACCCTTAATAAAGTCATACTGCCCCCCTCGTGGACAAGCACTTCAAACCTAATAGGATGGCAGTTCATCAGAAATCTAACATTTTCTCTTTTTTTCAGGATTTGGGAGAGATACTGACAAGGTGAGTTTAGTCATCAGTACAAGCTAGTGTACCATGAGAACTATGAAACAGACCAAGCTGTTTCAGCAAATTGAAGTTACATTTTGTAAACAATACTCAGTTGTTTGTGTGCACATGTGTTTGGGTATTTTTTTGAGACAGTGTTTTACTGTATAGCCCTGGCTGACCTGGAACTCACTATGTAGACCAGGCTGGTCTGCTTCTCACACAAATCCATCTGCTTCAGCCTCCCAAGCACTGGGATGAAAGGCTTGTCTCATCATGCCCAGCATGTTTGCATATGTTTTAATGAATATTATTTCTAGTCCCCTTTTCCAGAAATTGTCTTTCTTTAAACCTGTGACTGAAGGAGTATATGTTTTGGTACTTGGTGCTGAAATTTTTAGTTTTATATTGTAAACATTGGGTCAGAACCATGGGCTGTATTCTCAGGTAGTAGAGAAGAGGCAGGTAGCATTGAGAAATGTGTGTGTAGCAGGTAAGAAGACAAGTCAAAAGACTATATGGAAGGAGCTATCCCGTGTCTTGATCATGGAGGTTCCCTACAATATCAGGAAAACATTTCCAGAGACATGAAACATGCTCAGCTTTTTGAGAGATGATCATAATGACGATATGTGTGGTTGAGGGGTGAGTGGGAGTTCAGGACCTTGTGTAGAGGTCAGGAACAATTTGGGGAGTGAATTTTCTCCTTACACTATGGGGTTCAGATACTGAACTTGGATTTCAGGGTTGCAGGGCAAGTAATGGCACTCACTGAACCATCTTGCCAACCTCTGGGTGATTTTTTTTCCCTAACCACTGTCATGGTATCTTTGGTACCAGGTGAACCAATTTCTCCTTCCTTGTAAGAGTGGGTCAGAGAAGCTGTTCATGCCCCAGCTGGTGAAACCAGCACTTAGTGCCCAGCCCAGGACTGATCAACAGATCCAACCATTTCCAAGGTTCGTGTTAGCACTGGGGGCATGAATGGAGGATGCCCTTGAATAATAGGGTAACTTTCCCACCCATTAATCTTTAAGTTGACAGGAATATATGTCAGGGAAGTCGGTATCTGTAGCA
Source organism: Nannospalax galili (assembly GCF_000622305.1). Classification (NCBI taxonomy): domain Eukaryota; kingdom Metazoa; phylum Chordata; class Mammalia; order Rodentia; family Spalacidae; genus Nannospalax; species Nannospalax galili. The sequence continues at coordinate 1,035,921 of NW_008335885.1, read as the reverse complement.
ATATTTATTAATCTGGTCACTGTGATGTACACTGATTATGTGATTCAGGCTAAACTATATCCGTTGTACAATGAGATATACAGAATTATAAACTAATTCATGACATTCTAATTTAAATTCAGAAATCCTAGTAATGGTATTCTATATAAATATTTTCCCTTAAGCATATTAGCAAATGAATTTTCAAAGTATATTATATATGAGCCAAGAGTAGCAGCACACACCTTTAATCCCAGCACTCAGAAGGCAGAGGCAATTGGATTTCTGTGAGATTGAGGCCAGTGTGGTCTCCATAGCAAGTTTCAGGGCAACTGGGACTAAGGGAAACTCTGTCTTGAAAAATCAGGTATACTACTGAATATCTGTAATCTCGGAATTGGGGAGGCAAACAAAGGAAGATTTTCCATGAGTTTGAAGGGATCATTTATACATATTGAGTTCTATGCTAGCCATAATTCTATTGCAGTACCTTGTCTCAAAAAAAAATGAACATGACATAATTAAATGCACAAAGCAACACATCATGAGCACTAAAAGTAAAACACAGTGGTAGATGAGGCAGTGTCTAGATTTCTCTGGTAGACTTAAACTGAATTGTAACCTGACAAACAGTAGTTATCAGAGGAGCCAGGAGTTAACAACAGTCGACTACTACTGAGGATACTGTTCTAAAAATGCACATTTAGCTTTATCTTCTTAATTACTAATATCCTTAATTAAATAGGAATCGTAACACCAGTGGGAAAATTATCATTACTGACATGTTAGATATAACTATTTATGAAGAGAGCCATGAAGCCACCAATGGTCTGGACGTTAGTTGCAATGCTGCAGTTTATCATTGTAATTAAAAGTCACCAGGCAGAAGTAGGGTGAAGCTTCCTCCTCTTTATCTGCAAATTTTCAAAAAATTTTTCATCAAACTCATAGATGATTTCTTCTAGAAATTCTTGAATGTAAGATACTCTTGGTAGATGTATCTCATTACTCTTGGACTCTTTATTTATTTTATTTTATGTGTATGAGTGTATTGCCTGCATGTAGGAAGGTGCACCTGTAGAGGACCCAGGTTCGATTCCCAGGACCCACAAGATGTTTAAAAACTGTCTATCAGTTCCAGGTGATCCAGTGTCCTCTTCTGACTTCTGTGGGCATTGCACAACACAGGTCGAAGAGGACGCTGGATCCCCTGGAACTGGAGTTACAGACAGTTTTTAAATACCCTGTGGGTGCTGGAAATCAAACCTGGGTCCTCTACAAGAGCAGCCAGCGCTCTTAACCCCTGAGCCATCTCTCCAGCCCCAGGATTCTTCTTTTTTAAATTCAGTGTCTCTAGGTATATCTCTCATCTAAATTGTAAAAATATATTTTAAGTGAAATTTTTTTCTCTCCACAGCAGAAATTACCTTTGAAAAGGTAATCATGGTACAGTCCAAGAAGAGCCTATTTACTGATGTGAGAAGATTTAACTTTAGACAACAACCTCAGGCCACTGAGGTTGCTATTATGCTCACTGGGGATCCCAGAGCTTCACCTCCAGGAAATATTACTGGGAGCTGGGTGCAAATGACCCATGGGACTGGGCTTCAGGGGTGTGCAAAGATCCTTGGCTAAGAAAATTTGGCCCACTAACTGGCTTAAAGGATGTGTTTCTTATATTTGTGAGGGAGGGTGACCATTGCAGCCTCCTGACCACTTCCCCATCATTTCTTCACTATGTAGAGATACGAGTAGGCTGGTTTGGCGTGCTCCTTGATTGTGATGATAGAAGTGTGAGTTTCCTGAATGTAGCCAAGAATTCCCTCATATGGAAGTACCCTGCTGGCTCCTTCAATTTCCCTATAGGCCTTTCTTCTCCTTTTTCGCACATGATCAGGAGAAAGTCTAAGCCTGAGCAATTTGTGACTCAGGGAACCTGTCTCATTTGACATCAAGGAATAATGCAGCATTGAAGTATTTGCTACTCTATTGTTAACTAATTTTTGTAATTAAATATATTTAATATGAAATATAAAAGATGGTTGGCTATGATTTCTCTACATGTGGTTCAAATATTCCACCTGGAACATTTCTTATGGATGCTTGCACATTTTTGTATGTGCAAGAAAAGATATTCTTATTCTTTTACTTTCCTATTATCAAAGCCATTTTATGTTTGCAACACGTTGAGAGAAAGCTGAATTAATTACCTCCTACATACATGGCCCTTCCAGTCTCTGGGAGGTCAGAAAAGCAGTTCCTTTATCTTATATTAAAATAAATTGTCTGCCCTTCTGGTGTCCCTTCCCTATCCTAATGGTACAGGCATGGAACAGAGTAGCAGAGGTTCTAAAAAATACCAGGCAAAATAATTTGTCATGGGAAATGTTCTTTTGTAATTACTGAGGAACAGACACCTCAAAAATCACCTCAGAAACTGAGGAACTCATTCTCAAGTATTCACCTTCCCTCTAGCTCCTAAGTCTAATGTTTCCTGTCCCTTATGTTTCTTTCGTTTTACTTTGTTTAAACTTTTGATTAGCCCAACATGTAGGCAAGATTCAATTTTATTTACTATTGGATTGCTTATGAACAGTTGGAATTGAGACTTAGGTTTACAACAGGATATTACAAGACTTAGAACATAAGAATTATGTTTTGATATGTGTTTTTATCTTCATATTGAGTTCTTTTTGCATTTTGATATGCCTTATGACATCTTCTTAAGAGATGACCATGTGCTTTTGAGTTCTAAGAACTGGGGAGTTAATTAGGTCTGTTTAGGGAGGGTGTATGTTTTTAAGGCCAGAAGCTGGGCTTTGATATTTACTGGAGTTATATATAGGTATCTCAGGTTTCCAATTACACTACAGCTGATTTCCTCTTGATTTGGGGACCTGCTATGCAGTCCTTCTCCAAGATAACCTGAGTGTTACACTGTTTTTTCAACTTCTAGTCCATTATTCTTCTGAAGCCTTATAGATGTGGTGGTCATGGTGGCCAGGTGACATTCTGAAATGTTTCAGTTCAATGTCAGGTTTTCATTGGACCTATGCATTATTCTGTAACATTCACAGACCTTTGTTCTTACAATTTTATCCCAATCCCTAATTTGATATAGGAATTCTCAAGGACAGAGTTAGAAGAATGCCTTTCCCCCACAGCTCTGGGAAAAGATACATTTTAAATCATTTATCCTGGAGGGTAAGCTGCTATTACTGAAAAATCTCTGGACATATTTCCCTGTGATGTTTCATTCTGGTTCATGAAACAACTGTCCCAACTCTTCACCTTGAGAACCTGGTGGATTTCCGCAAGTGGTGGGGGAGTCACCAATACTGTAGCTGTCAGGAGTTGCTCTCATAAAAATCCAGCAATTTATCCACAGCACCATGGTGTTCCCACCTCCTCACACCTCCAGCGGCTTTCACTGCAAAGAAGCAGATCAAAGTTCTGACTCTCTCCACTTCTCTGGATTAAAAAGCTGCATTTGTACCGCAAAGTCACTTCTCCTATGAATCAGCTGTAGTCAGTGATTTTGAGTTTGTCCACAGTTTTCTTATGATCATGACGGCGTACAAATCCTCGACAGTTGGAGTTGAAATTGAAGGTCCCTAAGCATGTGCCCCAATGGTTGGACTAGATTTATACCTTCTTTCAATGTCATGACAGATGTTTCAACATCAAGTGACTCTGAATTATAGCATGTGTAAAGCATTAACACTGCCATTTTTGCTCAATTTTGGAGGTCATTATAAAGAAAATTGTTTTTCCTAAGGCATGCAGTGGAAGTTAGAAGAGAATTGGAACACTGGAGAGTGGGGAAACAGAACAGAATTTAAATGAGCAATCTAATTTGCATTCGGGTACCCTCAGAGCTCCTTGCTTCACCTGTCCACCATATAGATCATCTGACTTCCTGTTGTGGTTTTAAATTTATTTATTTTTATGTGTATGAGAATTTTGCCCACATGTATGTAAGTTCACCCATGTCGTGCAAAGCCTGGGGAGGCCAGAAGACAGCACTAGATCCCGTGGCACTGGAGTTACAGATGGTCGTAGCCACTGTGTTGAGTGCTGGAAACAAGATCCAGGTCCTCTGGGAGAGCAACCCATGCCCTTAGCCACTGAACCATCTCTCTAGCCCCTGTTCATTTAATACATTTTAGTTTCAGTTTTATTGTTTGTTCTTTTAAAATTCATTCATATATACAGTGTATCTTCAGTTTCTCCCTTAACTCCCCTTCTCCAACTCTTCTAAGGAGACCCCATTTCATCTCCATCCCAACTTCATGTCATCCTTTTATAGTCATTTATTTATTATTAACCCACTGAATTCAATTAGTGCTACCCATGTGAGCATGGCATGGGGTCATCCATTAGGACATAGAAAAACTACTACTGACCACACTTGTGAAGAAAAATGATTCTCCTTCCCCCAGCAGCCATCAACTGCCATTAGCTCCTCCACTGGGAGTGGAGCCTTGGGGTGGAATTTTTAAATGGCATGCTCTTGGGCAGGCCTGTGTAGATAACCACTGCTGCTGTGAGTTCATGTGTGGAACAACCATGTAATGTCCAGATGACAGCATTTCACAGTATTCCTGTCCATCCCTGAGCTCTTACATTCTACCTGCCTCCTCTTCCTCAACATTCCCTGAACCAGATGGAGGGGTTGATATAGATGACCCATCAACAGATGAGCACTCACAGCCACTTATTCTCAGCACTTTGAACACTGAGACCCAGCATGGAACACCACTCACTTCAATAAGAAGCTTCTCTGAGGGCTAGAGAGATGGCTCAGTGGCTAAGAGTACCTTCTTCTCCTCCAAAGAACCCAAGTTCAGTTTCCAGCAACCAAGTTCAGTGGCTCACAACCACCTGTGGTTCCACTGCCAGGAATCTGACACCCTCAATCTGGCCTCTGTGGGCACACACACACACACACACACACACACACACACACACACACACGTACACATAAAAATAAAAATAAAATCCATTTTTAAAAATAAGCTCTGACTAAGATTGTGAATAGCACAAGTTTATGGATATAAACAAATATTTAGAAGGCAGTTTGACAACATGATCATTTAGAAAAACAAGATCAATAGGTTCTCCTCTAGAGCCAATGACTTCCCTAGCAACAAATTTGAACCATGGCCCCTGCATGCATGTGGTAAACATAAACTCATGTAGGCACACACACACACACACACACACACACACACACACACACGTACACATAAAAATAAAAATAAAATCCATTTTTAAAAATAAGCTCTGACTAAGATTGTGAATAGCACAAGTTTATGGATATAAACAAATATTTAGAAGGCAGTTTGACAACATGATCATTTAGAAAAACAAGATCAATAGGTTCTCCTCTAGAGCCAATGACTTCCCTAGCAACAAATTTGAACCATGTTTACAGTACAAAATATGAAATTCCTCCTGTAGATCTGCCCTCAAAACTAATCAAATGAGCAGTTAGTTATCCCCATGAATAGTCTTGCCACTGTTTCTCTATGGGCACATTTTTCCTGGCAGGTTGGTATCCAGCACTGTATAAGACCATTGATGTCTCTCTCTACCCCCCAGAAGCCTGCATGCCAATTTCCAGTGATATGAAAGTTTGCCAGCAGGAAGAATTTCCTGATCAGTTCAAGATTGATTTCTCGCTGGGGCTGGAGAGATGGTTCAGCTGTTAAGAGCACTGGCTGTTCTTGCAGAGGACCTGTGTTCAGTTCCCAGCACCCACATGGACACTAACAAGTGTCTATAACTCCAGTGCCAGGGGATCTGATGACCTCTTCTGGTACTCACAGGCATTGCACAGCATGAGTGCACTTACATACATGCAGATAAAACACTCATACACATAAAAATAAATTGAAAAATGTTCAAAGATTGATTTCTCTGTCCCCTGCAACCAAACTGTGTGATGTCTTCAGCAACAGAATCTTACCATGTAGTTATAATGGACAACCAAGAACAATGGCAATAGACTGTAGTGTTTTGGGGTCCTCTGAACCCTCCCTGACTAATGACTCATAGAGATGTATCCCATGCCTGGTACTGAGATTCTCGTTGAATAACCCCATTTTATTCTGTGAGTATTGGTCACTATGCTATATCTGTATTTATCTTTATATATTCATTATGTAGCTTAAAACTAGTAGGTTTCGGCCGGGCATGGTGGCACATGCCTTTAGTCCCAGCACTTGGGAGGCAAAGGCAGGCAGATCTCTATGAGTTCAAGGCCAGCCTGGTCTACATAGTGAGCTCAGGTCAGCAGGGACTACAGAGAGACCCTGTCTCAAAAAGACAAAAAAAAAAAAAACAACTAGTGGGTTTTGTAAGGGTTCTTCAAACATCTTTAGTTTGGGTTAACCTGCATCCTTTCTTCCTTTCCCCCACTGCATCCTCAACCCCACTTAAACCCATAGCTATCAATAGTATCCCCTTGGTCTTTATTATCAGATACATTATGCTGTCCCATCATTATATTTTTTCACTTGAATTGCAAGACCATAAGTTCATAAGTTGCTTCTTCATATATATTTCATTTGGCCCTTCATTTCCCCATCCCCATCAAGCCACTGTTGCTTGATCCTTCTCTCTCCAGTGTCCCTCTTTTATTTCACCAGTATTCTATCCTCCCTCCCTAAATGCATCTGTTCCACTAATGATCCACTTCTACTTTCCTAGCCTGCATATACTCCATGTTTAAAAAAAAATATATGGATCCTTAAATTTACAGACAAGTATCCCAGTCACCACCCATCAAAGTAGCTTCTTTTTCAACAGAGATTATTACAGAGTTACATCACTGGTCACACACAGAGATTCTCTGTGAATTGTCCAAGCCTAAGTGGCACATTTAGGATGTAACCTCTATACCTAAGACTCAAAGAACATAGAACAAGGGATAAAAAGAACACTCAGGCATCTTTCAACTCTTGTCAATGAAGCTCCCTCATGTAACAGAGGGCAGGGAGCACAAATGGCCAAAACACAGAGAATAAGAGTCTGTCGAGTGTGGGTCCTTGGACAGGTCTCCTATATTAAGGTCCATACACCCAGTGCTCAGGGAACATTTCAGAAGAGGGGGCAGAAAGACTGTAAGAGCCAGGGAGGAGGTGCATGACCATACGAAAAGAGTCCTTCAGGCACCTGGGACCCTTCTCATACAAACCTACAGCAATGGTGTCAGCATGCACAAGACCCATGCAAACTTAGGCAGACAAAAACCCAGCACAGAACTGTGGAAATGAACAACAAGCCCCAATCTTTTTTTTTCTAGCCACTTTATAAAAGTTTATTAACCTCACTTAGAAGTTACAAGTTCAAACAGTATGACACTGGTTCTGGCTATATCACATCATGGTAGGAGCCCCTATATATCTCTGTATGTATATGCTCTCCTCCCTCCTGCTTTCTTTCCTCCCCCTAATAAAGACACAAGGGTTGCCTCATTAGGTCTCTACCCTAATAATCTGGACTAATCATTTCCAAAAGAACCATCGCTAGACACCATTCTGATTGATTCTACCTTCTTACTGCCATTGACATAGAATTTAGAGGAGGAAACACCTGCATGAGCTCAAGGGCACAAACCACTCCCAGCTTTCATTGACTCCTCAAACACATGTCCTTCTTACATACAATCCCATTTAATAATCCCAGAGTCTTAGTTCCTTCCATCATAGGCTCAAAAGTTCAAAGGCATGTAGTTGTGAGCAAACAGTACCAAAACAAATTACAGGATAAACCTTCCTATGCCAAAAGGAAGGAATGGGAAGTGATAAAGAGTAATCCGTCCAAAACAAAAGCAAAACCAAGCAAGGCAAACATTAAATCTCAAATGTCCAAGTCCAGCATCCTGTTCACAGGAGACAGGTTGGGCACAAGGCCTGGGCAGCTTGTTTCCTATGGGGCTTTCCTGGACTTAACCCCTACTTCAGTCCTCACAGGTTGGAGTCTTCTGTTTGCAGCTTTCCCAAGCTAGCATTTTCATGCCAGTAGCTATGAAGCCCTGGTGATTCAACAGCAGTGCTGCCCCTGCAGCTCCACTAGGTATTGCCCCGGAGTGGGCTCTGTTCAGCAGCTCCTTCCCCAGGTTACAGCTTTGCCTTGTCCCTGTGGGGACTCTGTGCAGTATCGCCACCCCTGGGACAGATCCAGATCCAGATTTCTTTGAAATCTAGCTGGAAGTCTCCATGCTCTGTTGGTCTCCATCGATGTGGCTGCTCTCAAAGGTTTCAGGCTAATGGTCACAGCTTTCAGAGGCTTGTGTGTCACACTGCTTGCAGCTGTCTGTGGCGGCTGTTTGAGGTTGCTGGTTCCACTGCTTTTCTGGGGTCTCCAGTGGGGATTCACTTCCACAGCTCTGCGAGGCATCACCCCATCAGGCACTTTCCACTGGGTCTCCAGACTTCTGCATGGCCTCCCAGGGTTTCCTTTGAAGTCTTGGTGAGAACAGGCTTGACCCAGTAACTCTAGCACTCTGCAAACTTGCCAAACCAGCTGCACCTGGACAGTGCCCAGGTCTGCTGCTTACAGGAGCAGCATCTGGGCCCCTTGGAACCATGACTGTAGCCAAGGAGTCCTTTGCCAGCAAACCAGAATCCCCAGCCAGCCATGGAACTCTTCTGAAAGTTCTGCCTTGGACTGGACGATTTCTGAGGTGCCCTCATGGCATTTTTCTTTTTGTTAGGCTGAAGAAGTTTCTTTTTATCTGTTTTAATCTTTTTAGCAAGAGGCTCTTCCATTAAGCCCTCCCTCTTCATCCAACCACATTTTTTGCTGCTTTTCTGGCTAGGCCTCTCTGTTTCCCCTTTAACAAGTTCTGTCTTCAAATCCTTCCTCTGCTCCCTCATTTGACTATAAGGCAGTTAAGAGCAGCCACGCAGCAGCCTCAACGCTTTGCTGCTTTGAAATCACCTCCGCCAGACGAACTAGTTCATCACCTTGAAGCTGAGCCTTCCACAATGTCTCCGGACAAGGACACAAGGAGGCCAAACTCTTAGCCACAATGTAACAAGGATGGCCTTCACTCCAGTTCCCAAGAGAAGTCTCCTTTCCATCAGAAGCCTCCTTTGCACAGCCTTCAATGTCCACAATCCTATTAGAATCTTTTGAGCCCTCACCTGAACTGTTTGCAGTGCAATACATTTAACTGTCCAAGCTTTCTCTGGCCTGTTCCTCCTAACTCTCCCGGTTAACCAATCCCAAAAGCTTCTCCATATCTTTAGGTATTGTAGTAGGAGCCACATTCTTTATAAAGAGAAAAGGTCTACTTAACTCACAATTTCAGAGGTTAGAAATCCAAAAGGTATGGCACAGGTACTGGTGAACACAGTGTGGCTGGAGTCCTCATATATCTCTCACAAGCCCCAATTTTAGTCAAAAAATTATGAGCTCCTGATTACTGCTGGGTGAGGAAGATATGATCTTATGATTCTATAGCAATGGTGTCAGCATACGCAAGTCCCATGCAAACTCAGGCAGATAAAAATCCAGCATAGAACTGGGAAAATGAATAGCACACCCCAATCTTATCTGAAGAAATATTGGCAACTGATTGCTGCTAGGTGAAGAGTCCCTTCCTAAAATAAGGGGCTCTAGATAGACTGATTAGACTTAGTGAATGTCCCCTGGTTGGGGACACTGACAACCCAAGCAGGCCTTAATAGGGACGACCAAGTATATGGGCTCCAGTGGGGAGTAGGGGGCTATGGGAGGGTGCCAGTGGGGATGAGGGTATAAAGATGATTAATATTGTTTGAGCAGTTCTGTATGAAATACACAAAAAATTCAATAAAAATAAGTATGTTCCATAATGCTTTTTAAAAGATTTGTAAAAAACAAATTTTGTGCCAGGTGTGGTAGCACACGCCTTTAATCCCAGCACTTGGGAGGCAGTGGTAGGTGGATCTCTGTGAGTTCAAGGCCAGCCTGGTCTATATAATGAGTTCCAGGACAGCTGGGGCTACAGGGAGACCCTGTCTCAAAAAGACCAAAGAAAGAAAGAAATGCAATGTTTTGCCGGGTGTGGTGGCCCATGCCTTTTATCCCAGCACTTGGGAGGCAGAGGCAGATGGATCTCTGTAAATTCAAGGCCAGCCTGGTCTACACAGCACGTTCCAGGACAGCTGGGGCTACAGGGAGACCCTGTCTCAAAAAAAAATGGTATTTTGTGCACTTGGTAGCTACATAGTGCCACAGTCAATTTTTATTGGGTTGTTTGGGGGTTTTAGTATTTAGTTCTTTGAGTTGCTTGTTCATTTTAGACACTAATCCTTTGTCGCATGAATAGCTGGCAAAGATTTTCTCCTATACACAGGTTGCCTCTTCATTTTATTATTTCCTTTGCTTTTTAGTTTTATGAAATCCTACTTGTCAATTGTTGATCTTAGTTCCTGAGCTATCAGAGTCCTGTTTAGAAAGGTCTACCTGAGCCTATAAGTTGATGTGTACTCCCTGCTTTTTCCTTAGCGGTTTCAGGGTATCAGATCTTATTTTGATATCCTTGATCCATTTGGAGTTGAATTCTATGAAAGATGAGAGATAGGTATCTAGTTTCATTTCTCTGCATGTTGGACAGGCTTCTCAGCACCATTTGTTGAAGATGTCTTTTCTCCAATGTATATTTTTGATACCTTTGTCAAAGACCAGGTAGTTGTGGTTACATGGATTTATATCTGGATCCTCTACTGATCTATGTATCTGCTTTTGTGCTAATGTCATCCTCTTTGTATTACTCTGGCTCTGTAGTATAACTTAAAATTAGGTATGGTGATATTGTAATAGCAAGCACAAGGCACAGAGGAATGCCACACAGCACTGGTTGAATTAAGAGTCCTTTAATTAGTAATAGGTGGTTGTCGAGAGAGGCTATCACCAGAGAGAACTCTCAACCCTGAAGAGAGGCAGGGTAGGGTTTATAAAGGTTAAACTACAATTTCATCATATCAGAGGCAAAAACAATAAATCATGGTTACATTAGATCGCCATAGTTACACCAGACCAGGGGCAGATCAGTTAACACAGAGGTTTTCAGTTAACAAAAGTTTCTGTTAAAAACAAATTTCTCAGAATCACAGAAACAATGGACTCCCTGAAACTGCGGGTATAGCTGGTAGAGGATATTTTGACTGGCTAGTTGTACATTTCCCAGTACTGTAGAAAAAATGTACTCCCTGAAACTGAAGGTGTAGCCTTCATGGCCATTCTGCCTGGCTAGCTGCAGTTAGCAAGGGGTAGGAAGAGCTGGGCAGAAACACAGGGTGAGGAAAAACCAGCTAGAATAAAATGGAGTCAGTTTTGCCATTTCATTCCCCACTGGTCTTAGGGCAGCGTCAAAGTGTTGACTCAATACCCTCAGGTGACAGAGGATTGTACTGGGCTCTCGGGTACCTTCATTTTAACAGAGGTTATCCATCGTTTGACAAGTTCAACAACCAGCTACTTAGGCAAGGCACAATCATTAGATCCAGGAGGAGACAGATAAGAGGTTTTGTTAGGCCTATAAGCAAAAAATCAGTCATGAATTTCAATAAAACCAGAGATGGAACCAGGAACTGTGAGCCTCTATTCTTTTGGAGCTTTTTGATGTGTATCAGATTTCCGGGATGGAACAGGTAGTACAGTATAGAGGAGGGAACCAGGAGGATGTCTCAGAATGGACTGCAGCCTGGACCTGTTGGAGAGACTGGTGACACTTTAAGAGAGCCCAAGTAAGGGAATAGGATCCCTTACTCTAGGGGTAGGGGAGGTTGCCTTCTGAACATAATCCTAAATGGGGTGAAACCCATCTTCTAGGAGTGCTTCTAACCCAGAGCAAGACCGGGGGCAGGAGGTTAGGCCAGTTTTCACAGATCTCTAAGATTAATTTAGAGAGTGGACTTAATCAGATTCATGTTTTCAACCTGTCCAGAGCTTTGGGCCAGTAGACACAGTGGTTCAATGCCTTCCTGGCCATTTGGGATGTGGAAGAAATGAAGGCAGTTCCATTATCTAAGCCAATTGACAGAGGCAACCTAAACCTGTGAGAGTGGTTTCTGTTTTTGTAGTAAAGGCTTCCACCCAATCTGAGAATATGTCCACAAATACCAGAAAGAAGCTCAGTAAGTTTGGTGGTACTCAGGTGGGTCATCTAACAAAGCTGGTCCACAAAGAGGCATTCATGGGCTGCACGAAGGATGATTCTGAAATCCATCAGGGCCCATGATCCCACTGTGCCCTTTTCCATTTCCTGGGAGCAGGAGTAGCTTAATATGGAGTCCAGCATCCCACTGGGTCATTTGGCCTCCTGCCACAGGAATGTCAGAGTCCTCTTTCCTTGTAGACCAGGGTGTGGACATGAAAAGTGTGGCAAAGGCGTATCTGCTGTCTGTGAAGATGTTCACCTGGTTATCTTTTCCCCAACATAAAGCCTAGGTGAGAGCGATCAGTTCAATCTTTTGTGCAGAGGTGGGCCAACACTTGGGCCCAGATGACATCCCATTGGGTGGTCATAGTGACTCTGGCGTTCTGGGTCCTTTCTGTCACGAAACTACGTCCATCTGTGAATAAGTCAGTGTCTGCCTTAAGTAAGGAGGTGTCTCAGAGGTCCTGGCAATTGGCCTTGGAGGTGTCCAGTAGATCTTTATAGTCATGTAGGGGCACCTTCAGGTTATCATCAGACATCAGTGTCACTGGACTGAGGTGAGATGGGGCTCATCAAGGCGCAGTCTCTGGTACTTAGTGATGTGACCATTTGACATCCATCAGCCATTTGCTCCTTGGAGGAGTGTCTCCAACAAATGGAGGCCACACCCCAAGTAGGTGATCTCCATCTGGCAACTTGAGCTTTCTTTGGCAAGACACCATACCTCAGAGTCTGGAGCAGCTGGAGCAGGTCTCGGGTCCTGAATAGGACACCTCTATATCAAACTTCTGCCTCCCAAGTCTCAGGGATCATTGTAGAAGTAGGGGTGGAAAAATTGTAAAAGCTAAAAGGGGTGGATAACCATAGGGAAATAGAGAGTTTCTAGATAGCTGGTCAGTTACTCATATAAGCTTATAACATGTATTAGTCACTTTTCTGTTGCTATGATAGAAACACTGACCAAAACAACTTATAAAAGGAAGAGATTTTTGAGCTTACAGTTCCAGGGGAATTACAGTCCATCTTGGCAGGGAGGCATGGTGGCACAGGTGTCTGGAGGAGGAGCAGCAGAAGCTAAGCTCTATCCTTTCCAGCAGGCACAGGAAACAACAGAGAAACTGGAGATCTGGCAAGGCTTAAGAACTCTCTAAGCCCACCCCCAGTGACGTGCTTCCTCCAGGATAGCCTTCACCTTCTAAGGCCTCCCAAAACAGTGTTACCATCTGGGGACAAAATGTCCAAATACTTGGAGCCTATGGGGGACATTTTCATTCAAACCACTGTTGGGGGACCCTGCTGCTAAGGTTGCAGTCCACCATGTCCAGATAGCTCTAAGAAGCTCAGTGCTATATGGAACGACTCCCTTTCTCAGTGGGGCTTCCTGCTCTTTGCCTAACCTTATCTGGAAAGTGCCTCCAAGCACAGATGCTTGGCCTTATTTGGAATATGACCTTTGGCATAGTTACCTGCAATAAACTGCCCCCAGGTTTTTTCTATATGATAATTAGGCATTGCCCTATAGCCAGATGATAGGATCCCCCTACCACATGTAAATAAAGCATACTATGAATACCTATCAGGTAAAGCTTTGGCCACTGCCTCCACACTATATTTTTCCCTGACCCCCACTGCATAAACAAGCTGTATCACTGAAACTGACTCCCTGAAGGTCTTTCCTGTCATGCTCACTGGCCGTCCTGACCCCGTTAGTTGTCTCTGCTCCCTTTGTTCTCATGGGTTGGTAGCCAACAGCCCACAAGGGGAGGGAGAGACCCACAAACCACCACACAGCACAAGTCCCAAGCAAGCTCGAACCAGATGAAATCCTAGTATAGGCACGAGGAAGTGGATTAAGGAAATTATGGCAACTTATGGCTGCTGGGAGGGGCTGAGACAGTCTCCTTCAAGGATGGCTTTCTCGATAGGTTAAAGAATTTACAGTGGATGGATCCACACTGAAGGACATTTAGGAATGCAAATTAGACTCTATAGGTCATATTTTTTGTACATTGTACATTAAATTGAGCAGGAGGCAATAGGGGGAAGTGTGGATAAGGGAGGGGTTCTAAATACCATCAAATTATATTGTATGGGAATCACAAAAGTAAAGTAAAAAGAAAATAAAAATCTCAAAAAAAAAATACAAGAGAATCAGAGAATCGTGACCTGTTCTTCAAATTTGAGACACTAGAAAAAGAAAAGCAAAGAGTCTAGGAGATGGAAAGAAATAAGGATTACTAGAGAAAATGATGAAAGAGAGAACAGAACTGGGACAAAAGAGAGACTGAAACTAAATATGAGTTCATAAAGAAAAATATCAAAAGTTAGATGAGCTGATGAGAAAAAAAGAGCCAATAAAAATAAAGTCATAAAGGAAAAAATGTATCTAGTGATCTCATAAATAAAAGGTTTTAGAAGAATATTGAAGAACAATGATATGCCAACATGTGAGGTCATTCTAGAGTGGACACATTCCTAAAAATAAACCTTTGAGACAGACTAGAGAGTAAATAATGTGGTTAGATATACTAAAAGATAAGCATTTGCATTAGTAATAATAAACAGCCTCATAACTAGAACACATTTTTTTATTTTTGAGACAGTGTCTCACTATGTCACCTTGACTGGACTTATAGATTGGAAAAACCATAATCCCTCCTATACAGAAAAACCTCGGGCCATGATTAATCCATATCCAGACCTACAGGCCCACCTAGGCTGAATGCCATCAGCTCTTCCAGATCATTTTCAACACAGAGGAAGGGACATATCGCCCAGGCTGCATTGAGATGAATGGAGCCAAGCACTCTCCCTAATGAGGATAGTGTCCACACCTATGCCCAGGCCCAATTTCTAGACACAGACCCTGATTGGGATCCAAATGATGAGACTGAGTTCCACCATCTCCAACAGTACCATGAAGCTGTCATGGGTGGCTTAAAGGCCATTAACATGGGCAAAATATTATAAGTGCTACAAAGGCCTACACAGAGCCCCTCAAATTTCTATGAGAGACTATGTGAAGCCTTCAAACTCTACATTTCTGTTGACCCTAAGGCACAAGAAAATCAGAGAATGATAAATACAGCCTTCATGGGACAGGCACAGGGAGACATCCACCGAAAACTCCAAAAGCTGACAGGCTTTGCTGAGAAGAATTCCACTGAGCTGCTAGTGGTGGCCAAGACAGTCTTTAT
Organism: Nannospalax galili; assembly: GCF_000622305.1. Lineage (NCBI taxonomy): Eukaryota > Metazoa > Chordata > Mammalia > Rodentia > Spalacidae > Nannospalax > Nannospalax galili. Next base: position 1,020,588 of record NW_008335885.1, on the reverse strand, counting down.
TAATCTGGACCAAGAAGCCCCATAATAGAGCAGAAGATGAAAAAAAGTCAGACTTGATTGCTGCTGCAGTCACTCAGAAAGACAGACCTAGCAAAGGGGGGGGGGGCACCGCATGGAGGCCACAGCCAATACAAAACCGGAGATCAACACCAAGGCTACCAAAAGCCATGAGCCGCCATATCCAAAGATATTAATGTACACACTACCATCAAGAAGGGCATTAGAAAAAAGAATGCCTTCAAATAAAATGGAATTATTGGCCAGACCTCAGCACATTCAAGAGGGGATGAGTTCCTCAAGGGCACTAGCAGCCACAAGGACAGCCAAAGAGGTCCCCTGAGAGAGACTTTGTTAGCATAGCTGCTGCTATGGAAAATTATAAAGACCAGGCTTCATCCAGTTAAGCCTTTGTGAGTCCATGGTCAAATTAATGATAGGAGACTATGAACTTTATGGTGGACACTGGCACCACCTCATCGGTGGTGGCATGACCTATGGGCCCCCTCTCTGAAAAGCACACAACTATTGTGGGAGCCACTGGCAGCCACACCTGTTGCCCTTCCCTGCTGTCCAGATGTACCTTGGAGGGCCATGAATCTCTTCATGAATTCTTATATCATCCTGAATGCCCCATACCTCTACTGGGATACTTGTTAGGAAAACGCCAAGCCCAGATAGCCTTTGATACAGATGACGTCTCCTCAAGCTCACCAAGAGACCAACCACCAGAACCAGAGCTTTCTTTCAAAACATCAGGAATATGGGCTGAAGACAATCCACCAGGGCTAGCCAAAAATATTTCCACTGTAGTGGTAGAATTAAAGTCTGGAGATGAACTGGTCTGCCTCCCACACAAGGCACAACTAGGAATTCAAAAGCACCTGGACAGACTCTTAAAATATGAGATTCTCTGGCCTTGCCAATTGCTGTGGAATTTACTTCTTGCCAGTCCAAAAACCAGGGACTAATGACTATCAGCCCTTACAGGACCCGAGAGCAGTAAATCAGGCCACTGCCACACTGCATTCAATGGCTCCCACCCTATATACACTACTGAGTTTGCTCCCAGTTGAAGCAGCCTACTTACTTAGACCTGAAAGATGCCTTTTTCTGAATCCATTTAGTCCCTCCAAACCAGATACTGTTTGCCTTTCAATAGGAGAACTGCAATGGAAATAAAGTACAATTTACCTGGACTTGGCTACCACAAGGCTTCAAAAATTTGCCCACCATCTTTAGGACAGGCTTAAAGGAATTCCCCAGCAAACAGTGTGGGTGCACCTTGCTGCGGTATGTGGATGTTTTACTGCTGGCAGGGACTACTCAAGAAAAATGCATGCAAGGAACTCAGCTGCCCTTTAACCTGCTATGTAAGGCAGGCTACAGTGTTTCAAAGAAAAAGACTCAGATATGTCAAGATAAAGCCAAATATCTTTGTGTGGTGGTTTGAATGAAAATGCCTCCACGCCCCCGGCTCAAAGTATTTGGACATTTTGTCCCCAGTTGGTGGCACTGTTTTGGTAGGTCTTAGAAGGTGTGGCTATGCTGGAGGAAGCATGTCACTGAGGGTGAGCTTAGAGAGTTCTTAAGCCTTGCCGGATAGATCTTCAGTTGCTCTCTTGCTTCCTGTGTCTGCTGGAAGATGTAGAGCTTAGCTTCCACTCCTCCTCCAGCCTCTGCTGCCATGCCTCCCTGTCAAGACAGACTGTAATTCCCCTGGAACCGTGAACTCAAATAAATTCTTCCTTTCATAAGTTGCTTTGGTCAGGGCTTCTAGCACAGCAACAGAAAAGTGATTAATACACTTGTCTTCCACCTAACCCAGGGGCAACAGCAGCTAGACTCTGACAGGAAAAGGCAGTCCTCTCAATTCCACTTCCAACACATCTTTCTGCCAAATTCAGGAGTTCCTGGGGTTTGGTCAGACTTGGATCCCCAACTTCAGTAATGGCAAAACTCCTCTATGAAGCCACAATGCAGGGATGAGTGAGAGCCCCTAATGTGGGAAATAGCTCAATAAAAGGCCTCTGAAGACATCAAATGGGCCTTCACTAATGAACCTGGTCTGGGACTTCTAGACATCAACAAACCTTCTTCTTGTATGTCCATGAGTAGTCCAATATCACCATGAGAGTCCTAACACAAATGTTGGTAACTTGGCACCACTGGGTAGCCTACCTGTCCAAGCACCTGGATTCTGTTGCTCAAGGCTGACCACCATGCCTGTGAGCCCTTGCAGCCACAGCCCTTCTGGTGACAGAAACCAACAAATTAACTTTTGGCCAAGAACTAATAGTCCCAGTGCCCAACTCAATGTTAATGCTGCTAGAACACAAAGGGTCATATTGGCTAAGTAATGCCAGGATGGTTATATATCAAGGAATGCTACAAGAAAACCCCCATGTCCATATTGAAGTAATATGGATATTAAATCCTGCCACCCAGCAGCCAGTCAGGACTGGCCAGCCTGACCATGGAGATAATGGATGAAATGTTCTCCAGCAGACCAAACCTGACTGACTAGCCTCTCCAAGACCCAGATGTAGAATACTTCACTGATGGTAGCAGCTTTGTACAAACATGGTGGGTGCACCTTGCTGGCTATTCAGTGGTCACTTGCAAGCTCCACCACTGAAACCAAGCCTCTGCCACAAGGGACATCTGGACAAAATGCAGAGCTCATCGCTCTGAACTGAGCACTTCAACTTACAGCCAGCCTCTGAGCCAACATCTATGCAGTCTCTAAATATGTCTTCACCACTCTCCATGTACATTGAGCTTTACACAATGAAAAAGGATTAATTAACTCCAGAGGAAAAGACATAAAATATGGCCTAAAGGTACTTACTCTTTTAGATACTGTATAGGCCCCAAAGGGTATAGAAGTCATACACTGACAGGGACATCAGTAAGGAGACAGCATGGATGCCCAGGGAAACTGGAGAACAGATCAAGGGGCAAAGCAAGCAGCTTAGAAACAGCCAAAAGAAGAGGCAGCTATAATTGCTACTTTGTTTCCTCGGCCATTAACAGACCAAGGGCCAGATTACCCACAAAATGAAAAAGACTGGTTTGAAACTGAACATGCAAACTACCTCCTAGAGGGCTAATGGAAATTTTCAGATGATAGGATAACCATCCCAGAGACACTGGCCACGGCTTTTGTCAGGCAGTTTCAGCAAGGGACACATGGGGAAACTGGCCCTTTAAGCTTCCCTGAATCACCACTTCTACATTTCTCATCTTACAAGCCTCTCCCGGGCAGTATGTAAAAAATGTGAGATGTGCCTGTAACAATCCATGACATGGAATAAAGCTTCCCTCAAGGGTCCAGAGCGTGGGAGGAACTCCATTTGAGGATTTAGAAGTGGACTTCACTGAATTACCACTCCTATACGCTTATAGATACCTCTTATTATGTGTATGCTCTTACTCAGGGTGGCTAGAGGCTTACCCAACCTGCACAGAAAAGGCCCAAGAAGTGACAAAAGTACTCCTCAGAGAGATCATCCCCAGATTTAGGATCTTCTTTCTATTGCCTCAGACAATGGACTGGCATTTGTGGCAGAAGTCGAACAGTTATTGGCCAAAAGTTTAGATGTCAAATAGAAATTACATACTTCTTATAGACCACAGGGCACTGAAAAAGTAGAGAGGGTGAATAGGACTTTAAAGAATCATTTAGGCAAGCTATGCCAGGAGACTCAGCCCCATTGGGATGAAATCCCAGGACCAGGCCAATTCTAACTAAAAGGACTGGGTTCCCTCCCCGTGAGATATATGGGAGACAACCTCCTCTCTTCAAAGAATTATGTGGAAACTTGAAGGAATTCTGAGAACTGACCCTGAGACAGCAACTCCGAGCTTTAGAGAGAGGAAGTCTTGCATTCTCTCAACCAATGGATTAGGGAAAGATTGCCAGTTAGTTTAGGTACAGGATTCAGTCTGGGTTAAGAATGGAATGTTCAACCTCTGAAACCTCTTTGGAGAGGTCCTTTCACTGTGGTTTTGTCTACCCCCATTGTAGTAAAGGTTGCAGAACTAGGCCCCCAGATCCACTATACCAAACTTAAACCTGTAGCCATGGCCTGGGAATGTAACCCAGACCCTACTGAGCCCCTCTGGTTGATGATCTGAAAGAAAGGGACTCCAAACAAGCCTGGGAATCAAAAAGATTCCAGGTCTGTTCTACTCCCAGAAGCTGACTAGCCTACCCACAGCTGAAACTTGAGGAAGCCAAACCAAATAAAACTGTCTTTATAAGATAATCATTCTCATTGTAATGTACTGTAACTCCCTGTTGTTGATGGCAGTTTTATTCTGTGCTCTGCTCTTTGCTGTGGGATTGGTCACAATTGGTCCCTCCAGCTGACTGGACTTATCAGGAAAAGTTTCTGCTAGTATTCTCTTACTTTGTGTAGGTGTTTTAAGTTTTCTCCAGTTATGGACTTGTCCTCATTGTTTACAGTTGGCAATGCCCTCCCAGCTAGAATGTAATGTGTGCTGGATCGCTTTAATGTCAAGTTGACACACCTGGGTTGAGTGAGCCTGAATTGGGGAATTGCTTCCATAGAACTGGCCTGTGGCCATGTCTGTGGGGCATCTTCTTGATTGTTGAGTGATGTGGGAGGGCCCAGCCCACTATGGGTGGTGCCACCCCTGTGCAGGTGGGTCTGTGTTGCATAAGAAAGCAGGCTGAGAAAGCCAGTAAGCAGTGTTCCTCCATGGCCTGTGCTCCAGCTCCTTTCTCCAGGTTCCTGCCCTGAGTTCCTACTTTGGGCTCCCTGATGAACTGTGACTCAGGATATGTAAGCCTAATAAACCCTTTCCTCCCCAAGTTGGTATTGGTCAGAGTGTTTTGTCACAGCAATGGAGAAACAAACTAGGACAGAAATTGGTACCAAGAGTGGGGTACTGCTGTGACAGATCTGACCTTGGTGTTTTGGGGAGGACTGTGGAAGCATTTGGAACTTTGGAATGGAAAAGCCTTTGAGCACTTAGAGTTTTGTTGCTGTGGAGTTTGGAACAGTTATACTGAAAGAGTTGTGAACAATGGAGGCCTGGCTTGTGAAGCTTCAAGGGGAAGCAGAGACTCTCAGGGCTGTTTGTGTGATATCTTGAACTGAGAATCTGTGGGTTCTGTGGTCAGCTGGGGCTGAAGAATCAGCTGTGATTAAGAAGAGACCAGAACCTGAAGTAAAACCTTTGCTTTACTGGGACAATTGATGCTGGTTAGCTGGGGCTGAAAATTCAGGTGTAAGTAACAAGAGACGAGCATCACAGTGGTGAAATCATCTGGGAAGTATTTCCTCAGGGTCAGCACATAGAAGCTATGGTCAAGAAGGGGCCCAAGCCTCCATCTCTAGTTTGAAGCAGAACTTAGTAATATGTAAGAGTCTTCTGCATGGTTCTGGTGTGGAAAGCATGAAGGCATCATAGAGAGCAGCTGAGGCTTGGCAGTCTGAGAGACCAGGAAAGGCAATAGGTGAAGCTGCAGCTTCTGTTGCCGTGAAGACCCCAGGATTGAAGGGATCATGGAGAGAATCTGAGGCTTTGAACCCCAAAAGGCCAGAAGAGGCCATTGGTGAGGGTGCAGCCTCAGTTTCAGTGGATACCCAACTTTTGGAGATGCCAGGACCATGGGACAACCACCATGGACAGCAGCAGGTGTGGCATGGAGCTGGCCTGGGTCTGCGAGACAAGCTGTGTGTGCTGTGGACGGCAGAGTCAGAAGTAGAGCTGCTAGAACCCTTTGGAGCCCAGAAGATTGTGAGTGAATCCCAGATATCCAGCCTTGAGCTACTTTGCTGGACTTTGGTATTCCTTAGGTGTGCCTGATTCTGTCCCTTGAAATAAGACAGTACGGACAGCACTTGTTTTGGATTTTACAGAAGCCCACAGTTAAGAGACTTATAAAAGAGACCAGTCTTGTCTCACAGATACTGACTTTTAAGTGTTTGTTTTTAAGGACTGTGGAGTTTTTAAGGTTGTACTGTCTTATGTTATGCTATTAATGTTAACATCATATCTTGGGGATAAGAATTGGAAAGGTTATGGTTTAATAGTGATGTGTTTGTGTGTCAAGTTGAGAAGAGGTCAGTTGTGCTGGATAGATTTAAAAGTCAACTTGACACACCTGGGTTGAGGGAGCCTCAATTGGGGAATTTCCTCCATAGAACTGGCCTGTGGCCATGTCTGTGGGGCATCTTCTTGATTGTTGAATGATGTAGGAGGTCCCAGCCCACTGTGGGTGGTGCCACCCCTGTGTTGCATAAGAAAGCAGGCTGGCAGGGGCCAGGAGAGCAAGCCAGTAAGCAGCATTCCTCCATGGCCTGTGTTCCAGCTCCTGCCTCCAAGTTCCTGCCCTAAGTTCCTACCTTGGGCTCCCTGATGAACTGTGACTCCGGAGATGTAAGCCTAATAAACCCCTTCCTCCCCAAGTTGGTATTGGTCAGAGTGTTTTGTCACAGCAATGGAAAAATAAACTAGGACACCATGCCTATGTTTATTATATATCTCCACCCAGTTCAGCTCTCCACCCAGTTCACTTTGTCCATAACCAACCTCTTCTCTGCCCCAGGTCAGCCACATATGTTAAGGTACTGTGATCCTTGTGTTAGGCCATACCATTTCAAGGGAAAAACCCACCAAACCACACACATGGTTCCAGACAGACAAGATGGCCATCCTGAAGCCACTGGGTCCAGGCACTTGGATAACTATGCCTTCAAAGGTGATATGATATTATACATAAGAGATCCTCAAAATGCCACCTGAAAACTTTTAGAAATGATGAACACTTTCAGCAAAGCATCAGGATACAAAGTTAATCGCTCAGGAATTAACACAGACACAGAAAAACAAGTGACATATGTGTTCTCTCATTTGTGGATCTTGGGTCCAAAATCCTTAAATGTGAGTGTATATCCTAATGTAACCACAGGAGCAAGGAAAATGGAAATGAGCCATATGTGTAAAGGGGAAGAAGGAGCTTGAGAAAGGGGGATAGTAGGAGACAGGTGTATCAAGGGGGAAATGGGGACTACTTTAACTGGGAAGGGAATAGGGAAGGTTATACATGGGGAGAGAGAAGAGAGATAAATAATGCTTAGATGGCTTGAAAAACCAGAGGAAAATGTATTAGTTCAAAAGCCTACTGAAAAATACACCATATGTGTGTGTATGTATGCATGTGTATGTGTATGCTGAAAGCTGAAAGCTATATAACAAAAACCACAGTGTCATGCAGGGGAAACCTCCCTAAGATGTTGGTCAGTGTAGTCCAATAGATCCCCAAAATAACTCAAACTATTGCCACAGCCCTTAATTGCCTCCTAGAACTTGAAGGTAAGACCCTATTGCTGAAGACAGGACATACTTCTGACATAGGACTTAGAGAAATGGAACTGGACTGAATCTGGAAGCCCTCCCTGAAGACTAACTCCCATAGTATAAACCCCCATAGTATAGCAAACTGCCAAGGGAAATAACCATTCAGTGATTCCATCCAGCTGTAAAGTATATAAACCAAACCAATGACCAGCCCAGCAAATAATCTCTACTTATTTGTGAATTAGTGGCACTTTTATATTAGGGGTAATCAACACCTGTCTAATTGGACATAAGTCCACTCAATAGGAGGTAAATCACGTGTGATACTGTAACATTGCCATATATACATGGGTAGAAGTCATAGATCCTAGAGAAAAACCTACTTTTGTCACATCCCTAGACCAACATAATCTCTTACTGTTTTCTAATATGTATCTTTATATTTACAGATAATTGTACCTGTCACTACTCACCAAAGAAGGTTTTCTTTTACAACAGAGAGAGACTATTATAAAGTTCCAGAACTCATCAAATGCAGAGAATAAGTGTCTATGAGTTGCCCAGTCCTCAGTGACACATCTACAATGCAACCTCTATATCTAAGGCTTAGGGAACATAGCAGAACAAGGGGAAGAAGGTTAATGCATCTCTCAACTTTCACCAAAAAAACTTCCTCATGAATAGATGGTGATTACCCCAGAAAGTCACAACTTCAAAGTGCAGCAACGAAGAGACTGCAGAGTGCTTATCCCTGAATAAAACATCTATATCAAACCTCTGCCACCCAAGGCTCAGAGACCACTGGGGAAGAGAGGGCAGAAAGACTGTAAAAGCCAGAGGTGGTGGATGACAAGGAAACAGAGTGTTCCAGATGGCTGGGAAGTTACTCATACAAACTTACGGCAATGGTAACAGCATGGAAGTTTAAGTCAGACAAAACCCCAGCATAGAAGTGGGGAGGTGGATAAGAAGTCCCAGCTGTAGCTGAGGAACCATTGGCAACTGTTAACTACTGGGAGAGGGTGGGTTGTTTTTCTCTAAGGATGTGACACTATATAGGTTAACCAGGCTCCAGTGGACAGGCACACACTGAAGAACATTGGGGAAACAAACTTGTCTCCATAGGCCTTAATATATATGACAGAGTATATGAAATCTAGCAGTGGGGGTGGTGTCTAAGAGGGGTGTAGATAGGGAATGGAGTCTAAATATCAAAATATACTGCATGACATTTGCAAAATTTCAATAAGAATTTAATAAATAATAAAAATTAATAAGCAAAAAAAATTAAAAATTCATCTACCACTGAGCTATATCTCCAGCCTTGTTTTTCTTTTAATTTTGAGGCAGGTTTTCCAAAATTATCCAGGCTGGCTTGGAAATCTCTGAATCCCAATCAGGTACTAACTTGTGATCCTCCTGCCTCAGCCTCCTGAGTAGCTGGAATTATAGATTTTCACAATCAGGCATGGCTAGTTTTACCTTTTAATGTAAGTAGAGTGATTTTCATTATCACCACTGACATTAATAGTTTTATTTAATATCTAGAATGTTGATTCCTTTCCACATTCACAAACCCATCCTTAATTCTGACTGGCTTTGTACTCATCTTAGGTCTTAGTGGGTACCTCCTTGGAAGAGAACACTTGACCTAACTATAAAGCTTTTCCTTGGAGACTAGACATAAACATAGTAATGGGGGATCAGATTACATAGGCTACATAGTAATGGGCAATCTGTTCCTGTTCCATTTCCCATCTTGGATGCTGAACTTCAAAGCACTCTTGTCAATTCCATGGTACCCATTAAGCATGGCCCCACTGTTCCTATTCATGCCTCCTGGACATCTGTGATGATAGTTAATCTTGTGTTGTCAACTTGATTGAACCAAAAAATCAATTAAGAGACTTGCCTAGGATTTGTCTAAGAGGGCATTTCCAGGGAGGGCATTTCCAGGGAGGATTAGTATAACTTAGTGGGTCAGACACATCTTTAATGTGTGTGACACCATCTTATACACTGGGGACCTGGATGAGAGTGAATGAAAGGAGACAGCCAACTAATGTAGGACTTCTCTGGCCCCTGGTTGCCTTGATATGACTAGCCTTGCTACACACTCCTGCTGCTGTGATTAAAATGTTTCTTTTAATGGTCCTTCATACATAGATTAGGCAGACTTAAACTGGCTAAGTGTGCTGGATAGCTTTAGTTGTCAACTTGACACACCTGGGTAGAGGAAGCCTCAATTGTGGAATTTCCTCCATTGCACTGACCTGTGGCCATGTCTCTGGGGCATCTTCTTGATCATTGAGTGATGTGGAAGTGCCCAGCCCACTGTGGGTACTGCAACCGCCAGGGCAAGTAGGCCTATATTGTATAAGAAAGAAGCATGAGCAGAGGCTAGAGGAGCAAGCCAGTAAGCAACATTCCTCCATGGCCTGTGCTTCAGCTCCTACCTCCAGGTTACTCCCCGGGTTCCTATTTTGGGATCCCTCAGTGATGAACCATGACCCGTGAGATGTAAGCCAAATAAACCCTTTCCTCCACAAGTTGGTATTGGTCAGAATATTTTGTCACATAGAGAAACAAACTAGAACAGAAATTGGTATCAGGAGTGGGGTTTAGCTGTGAAGAACCTGAGCATATGGGGTTTGGGAAAAATGTGAAAGACTTTGGAAGTTTGGGCTAGAAAAGTAGTTGATTGCTGTAAGCAGAGCTTAACAAGCCATTCTAGTAGGTGCCTGGAAGAAAGTAGTGCTGAGAACAGTGTACTTCTAGTGGGAAATAAGGACTTAAGCAGCAATTGGGATATTTTGGCAGAGTCAGACTGGCGTCTGCCCACAGTCAAAAAGTTTGCCTAAGGCTAAGTTGAAAAGCAATGGACTAATTTCTTTGGTGGAGGATATTTTAAGACAGAAATGGTGATGTGGCTATTAATGATGAATATTTTGCAGATCTACAATGAAAAAGAGAAAATAGGACAGAAAGAAATACAGAATGTACCTTTTAAATTGAAAAAGATCACTAGGAAGATTAAAGTTGGAGCCAAGGCATGTGCTGAAAGAGAGGATCCCTTTGATAAGGAGATTAAAGCATTTAAGGAAAGGCCTAGAGATTGCATTTAAACAATGGAGAGAGTGCCTCTAGGGCAAGACTAAACACAGCTAAGCCTCCAACTTGTGAAAGGAAAATGCTGCAGGGGTTTTCTATTAAAAAACCACTGGAGAGGGGCTGGAGCACTGATTGCTCTCGCAGAGGATCTGGGTTCAATTCCTAGCACCCACATGGTGGCTACAAACCATCCTTATCTCCAGTTCCAGGGGAATCTGACACCCTTTTCTGACCTCTGCGGCACTACATGACACAGGTACACTCACATGTATTCGGGCAATACACTCATACACATACAATTAAAATAATAAATAAAAAATATATATTTAAAAAAAGAAAACCACTGAAGAAAAAAACTTCTAGTGGATGAAGCAGGCTGGGGTCCATCCCAAACTTGCAGTCAGACTTCACAGTGTCATTCAACTGGTGCTGGCTTTAGAGGCATGAAAGATGCAAGAGTGAAGGGGTCTTCAGTTCTTCCTCTGCAGTTTCAGAGAGCCACAAATGCCAGGCAACATGCAGCAGGGATGTCCATGCATGAAGTAGGCCCTGATAGGCCACTGCATGAAGCTGTGAAGGTAAAGCCTGGTTGGCAATGGAGACCCCAAGAAGACATTCATGATGCCAGTTCTGTGAGACATCTTCCAAGAAGGCCTGCATACCGGGAGTGGTACCAGCCCAAGAGAGAGATGTATGTTTCACACAGCAAAGCTCGAGAGACTGAGACATCTAAGCTCTTTGGAAGTAAAGTCCCAGAATCAGATATGGAGCTACTGGATTTGGTATTTTCCCTGCTGGTTTTCAGTCTTGTTTTGGTCTGGTATTTCCTCACTATGCCTCTATTCCTCCCTTTCAGAATGGAAATGTGTATTCAGTTCCATTCCATGTCAGGAGTATGTAATTTGTCTTTTGATTTTACAGGGGCTTATATTTAAAATATTGCCCTGAGTCTCAGAAAAGACTTTCAGCTATGAACTTAAAAATAGTATTGAGACTGGTAAAGACTGTGGGGACTTCAGTGGGCAAGTGTGGCACAAGCCTTTAATCCCAGCACTCAGGAAGCAGATGCAGGTGGATCTCCATGAGTTTGAGGCGAGCCTGGTCTGGGCTACAGGGAGACCCTGTCTCAAAAAGATGAGGAAAAAACAAAACAACTATGGGGACATTTAAGGATAGACTAAATGCATTTTGCATTTTATATAGTCATGAGACTAAGGAGGCCAAGGAATAGAATGCGGTGGTTTGAATGACAATGTCCCCCATAGGCTCCAAGTAGTTGAATATTTTGTCCCCAGTTGGTGGTGCTGTTTTGGGAGGTCTTAGAATGTGTGACTATGCTGGAGGAAGCATGTCACTGGGGGCAGGCTTACAGAATTCTTAAGCCTTGCCAGATCTCCTGTTGCTCTCTTGCTTCCTATGCCTGCTTGAAGATGTAAGTGTTCTGCTTTCTGCTCCTGCTCCAGCCACCTCCTGCCACCATGCCTCCCCACCATGACAGATTGTAATTCCCCTGGAACCATAAGCTCAAATAAACTCTTCTTTCTATAAGTTGCTTTGGTAAGTGTTTTCTATCACAGCAACAGAAAAGGAAGTAATACACTAAGTATCCTATGTTTGTCTTGGCTCATGATTCTCTTGCTTATACCTTCCTATATGTGAAGATTCTTGCTAAGTGTACCCCAGGATGGCCTCTAATTTTGAATGCCCACCTCATCCACTTTAGCTCATTGATTACTGGAGTTAAGCATCAAGGTTGACTCAATTGTGAATGTAATGTTTACTGAACAAATATTCTCTGTGTCATCTAGATAAGGTCATTTTTTTCCTAAAGAATAAAATAGTCATATGAGTTGTGCCCTATCATCACCCAGGTTTACATACTATATCCCAAGTTCTAATAAAAGAAATGGGGATTCAGGGAAACAAAATTAAAGAAAATTACAGAGCAGAGGCCTGGTGAGGAGAGTTCACAAGAAAGTACACTGATAGGTACATATATACAAGAGTGTGGTAAGCACAGCCCCCAGGTGCCATGTGCTTCGGAAGGATTTGAGAGAAGTACCCTGGATAATGAGGGTACCACAAGGCTGGAATGTGTTCCAGGGTGCTGCATTACTATGTCAACATTATGATCACCTGAACAAATAAAACCCTAATTCTTAAATTTAGTTTTTAAGAGTGGCCCCGAGAGCCGGGCATGGTGGCACACTCCCTTAGTCCCAGCATTCAAGAGGCAGAGGCAGGCAGATCTCTGTGAGTTCAAGACCAGCCTGGTCTACATAATGAGTTCAGGCTAGCTGGGTCTAAAGGGAGACCCAGTCTCAAAAAAATTAAAAAAAAAAAAAAAAAAAGAGTGGCCCTGAACTCAGAAAACATTTGTTCCCCAAGATAGCTTTTGGAGCAGTCTGTCTCCTGGAAGTTTGCTGATAGAACTTTGGAACTCTCTTGTTGAAACTCTGTCCCTGGAACTGTCTCTGGAGTCAAGCTCCACCCATTTTATTCAAAATGGTTTCTCCACCTTCAGTTGGGGAAGTACAAGCTTGGCTCCACCCCAATCTTAACAGACCATCCAGATTTTTCATTCCTAGAATATCTGATTAACCCAAGATCATTCATCCTTCTCAAACTCCACTATGTGCAATGGAGATGGGTACATTGCCTTTCAACACTTTGATATGTTAATTCTCAAGCATACCTGCATTCATTCATTACCTTTTTGGGTAGGGTACCAAATTGAGGTTGCCAAGGTAACAAGATAGACCCAGGTCACAAGACACAAGAGCACATGGCTTTTCTGGGGCTGATTAAAAGTCATTAGTCCAGATTATTCCCATTTATAAATTATTCCCACCCCAGAGGCCTACCTGAAAAATGCAAATGAGCCTCTCCATCTGGACATGACTCTGTCAAGCTCCCAGGCTTCTCTATGCCTGCTCCAATCTACAGGCCCAGTGGTACCTTCCTTTTCCCTAATTCTCCTAATCTTGGAACTGTCATTTCCATACTCCTAGAAAATAAGTGTAAGGGTAAGTTCACTGCATATTTCATTTTATGAGGAAGGGTTTGAAAGTGTGTGTGGCTCTCTGAACTTGTGATTACTTTTGTTATAGCTTCCCTGTGGGTAGCTATATTACTATGGTAACATATTACAGCAAAGGACAATCTGTGGTCAGATTGGTTGCCATATATCTGATTATTAATCTTTATAGATTGCCTCTAACTTCCTTTTTCTCTCCTCACTTACTGATTACCACATAAAATATAGTATCCTGTCTTTATGTTTAAAACAAAGTAAATGGTCAAAATTAATTTCTTTCCTTTTACTGTTAAGGTCGCTTGAAGCATGTTAGGGATTATTTTTGCACCTATGAGGAAGCCCTTTGTTCCTTTAGCTTTTGTGTGCATCAGTTATCCCATCTGAGGGGATGAGTCAAGGTCACAATGACCATGAGTCTTCTCTTGGAAGTGTTGAAGACAAATTCATCAGTAATCTACCACTGCAGAATTTTCACTCAAACAATGGTGTCTCCATTTTCTCTCAGGTCAAAAGGATGGGTGACTCAATGAAGTTTCAGAGCCCATTTTCAGGCACCTCACAATGCCTTGAATCCTGGCTGACCATAAAAGTTAAAAGTCAGAATAGTCACAGTCCACTTTAGCCCTTTTATCTTCATTGAGTGTGGTCACCAAGATTCAATTGTTGAAAACCCAATAAGTCATATCTACCAGTCTTGAACTAGAAGTTAGTTTTTATTTTTGAATGATTTATTTTGGACACTGAGGAACTTTGAAACATAGAGGACTGAAGGACATTTGTCAAATTTATTGAATTCTATTTCCTTATATGTCATATATTTTCAGAGCATAGTAATGACTTAAAAATGTATTCTCTTGGACAGATTTTAAAATAGGTTTTAGTCCACTAACACAAAGTAGGGAGAAAAGCAGAGCCTTAACCCAGGTGAGGCTTGTCTTTGACATTCTTTAGTCTCTCCCTAATGTCCTTCAAAATGCAGTAAATTGTTACCACATAACATCAATAATAGGTTATGTTTTCCCTAATATAAAATATTAAATGAGGGGCCAGAGAGATGGATCAGCAGTTAAGAGCACTGACTGCTCTTGCAGAGGACCCAGGTTCAACTGCCAGCACCCACATTGCAGCTAACAATTGTCTATAACTCCAGTTCCAGAGGAATCCAATGCCATCTTTGACCTCTGAGGGCATTGTATGACACAGGTGCCTTACATACATGCAGGCAATACCCCGATACACACAAAAAAATAAAAATAATAAAATATTTTTTAAAATAATTAAATGACATAGATCCCTACTTGAATTTTATGTCTTTTATCTTAAAAGTAAGATAAATGAATTAAAAATAAAGTAGATGTGATTTCCAACTAGAATGTATGTGTTCATAAATGTGCTCAGATGAGATCAAGGTCTTCTCATTTTAATTACATGAGTACAAATATTTGGAATACTATGTGCAGGAATGACTAATAACTTTTGCTGTTGTGGAGTTTGTGAAACTCCAACTAATAGAGTAATTTTATAAATTATAGTAATCATTTTCACATTCATAGTTACATATGCTATTTATCAGGTACCAAGAAATATTCAAAGAATTTTTCTTATGTAATTTACTCTGAGACAGACTATCGTCCCTCTTTTTGAATATGCAGAAACAAAGTTCAAAGGCTTAAGTGAAGTCAGACATAAAATGTGTGGAGGAGACACACTGTGCTTCCTAGCATTCTATCACCGGAAATCCAATTGTCGAGAATAGCTAGTTACACATCATTTGGCATACATACCCACACCTGTGGAGAAGGTATGCCTTTTAAGGACATGGGGAATAAAAAGGCAGGGGAGATTTTGCTTTCAGAGATTGTATGTCACTAAATTTAATATAATAATTACTTACCATTGATCACAGCCATCTGAAGTAATTTGGATTTAATTTGTTTAAAGTAATGTACCTGAGTTGTACATTTTTATGGAAATGTTTTCTTTACACCACTGATTGTTATGTGCATTGAAGACCTTAAGAAAAAAGTCCTATTTAGTTAAGGTGTTGGTAACAAAAATAAAAATTTATATGCACTAGTACAAAAAGCTAATACAATCTTACACTATGACCTTGCCATGGTATTTAATGTGAAAATCCTTAACTGCTACACTTTGAATATTGTCTTTCAAAGGCTCATATGCCAAGTGGAGGCTTGGTCCATAGTGTAGTTGTGTTGGGAGTGAACCTTTAATAAATGGTAGATGAGGGGATGGAGCCATAAAAGATATTAATGCTAATGTTGTAGTTAGTTCCATCATGTTGTTTTAATGCACACATGTGTGCACATGTGTGGTCCCTCTGTACATAACTTAGTCCCATTACAATTCTCTAACATATTATAAAACAGCCAAATGGGTGTCTGGTAGAGGTTGAAATGATGAAGTCACCTGATCTTGGATTTCAGCCTAAAAACTCATAAAAATGAGTTTAGTTTCTTGATAAAGTTCTGAACCTCAATATTTTGTTGCAGCAACAGAAAATGGTTGAATACAATAATTTGTTACAATATTTATTACGTTATCTATATGCAGTATCTCACCATAGTTATGTGTTTCATTAAGGGGGGATTTGTAACATAAAACACTCTTATTCATATGCCCATGCGTCTTAGGGGACTGCTCTGTGCTTCGTAGGTAGTGATCCCTGGCTTCTACCCACCTGATTACATTCATCAGGCCTCATCATCCATTTAAGCAAATGTCTTCAGACATTAGTCAAATGTGTCCTGACAGGCTACATCACCACTCATGTTTTATGTCTGGGAAATACTTAAACATTTTGTTTTATAAATTATATCTAATGTTTGTATAAAACTTGTATCCATATCCATAATACTTATACTGGTAAGTTTCTATTTATTTTAATTTCTAATATATATAATGGAAATACTATTTAAGGCTTGATAAATATCTTTTTTTCTTCAATGAGATACCCCTGTGTGATGAAGACATTCCCAAATATGATGTTTTTGGTCCACATTTGATTCTTCTAAAATTGATCTGGAGATGAAAAGATGGCAGTGCAGGTTTCTCTTCAGTATGAATGTCCTGACAAAATACATCTCTCCGAAAGACTATGCACATAAAATGAACTACCAATAGTGAGCTGTAATACAATGAAAACAGGTCACACTTGGGAAGCCTAAACACTGCAGATATTTATTTCTCACTAATGTAACCAAGTATAGGACACAGAGATAGAGATGCAAAGATCTCCATCTTTCTTCAATTAATTCTTAAATTCCAGTAAATTTCTCCCACCAATGTTTGCTAAAAATATCCTTAGGGTCACCTGCACTTCATTCTTACATGACACAGAAATTGGAAAGAACTCTTTGTCATTTTTAGGTTGCCAAGCCTAGAAGTACTGTTTATCACCTGGGTCCATATTCTTCCAGCAGAGCTCATTAATTGGTGATGGCCACAAGGGGAGCCTGAGAACTGCAGGTTGTGTCCAGAGATAAGAAAATGGTCTTTGGGACACATAGCTACAATGTCACTCAATATTTTTCCTTCATAAGAATTTTATGATGTTTGCTGATGTTTGATTTCTGAGAATATTTTTCTATAACTGTAAGACTTCTCTTATACATGAGGAGTCTGACACTTGCTGAGGTATGATACACGGTTAGTGGGTTTTCAACATTTATAGTCTTTCCCAAGTGAGTTCTCTAATGTAAACTGAAAGTGGTTTTAAGGTAAGAACATCTACACTACTCACTGTCATGTGGTTTCTTGCCTGGAGTACTTGATAGATTCTGAGACTTAAATGTCAGTCAAATGTTTTTCTGTATTCATTACCATCACAGATTTTCTCATGTCTGTGAGTTCTCTGATGCCTACTTAGGTTTGATTTCTGTGAAAAGGTTTTTCTACATACATTACATTCATAAGGTTTCTCCCCAGAATGAATTAACTCATGTACAATGAGAGATGATTTATAGCCAAACATTTTTCCACACTGAATACATTCATAGGGCTTTTCACCTGTGTGAATTCTATGATGCTTACTGAGGACTAACTTCCACTGGAATGTTTTCCCACATTTATTACATTCATAAGGTTTCTCGCCTGTATGAATTATCTGGTGCTTGTTGAGATAAGACTTGTTTTGGAAGGCTTTTCCACATTCTTTACATTCATATGGTTTCTCACCTGTGTGAACTTTCTGATGGGTTTTGAGGTATGACTTATTTTGAAAGGCTTTTCCACATTCTTTACATTCATGTAATTTCTCACTATTATGAGTTCTCTGATGCCTCCTGAGGTCTGACTTTTGGTAAAAGGCTTTTCCACACTCATTACATGCATAGGGTTTCTCACCAGTATGAGTTCTGTGATGCATATTGAAGTATGATCTGTTATGGAAGGTTTTTCCACATTCTTCACATTCATAAGGTTTATCACTCTTGTGAGTTCCCTGATGCATTTTGAGGTATGACTTCTTTAGAAAAGCTTTACCACATTCCTTACATTCATATGGTTTTTCACCTGTATGAGTTCTCTGATGCATTTTGAGGTACCACTTATGTTGGAAGGCTTTTCCACACTCATAACATTCAAAGGGTTTCTCCCCAGTATGAATTCTCTCATGTACAATGAGAGCTGACTTTTGCCTGAAGGTTTTATCACACTCACTACATCCATAGGGCTTTTCTCCTGTGTGAATTCTCTGATGGATAGTAAGAGAAGACTTAGTGCTAAAGGATTTCTCACACTGGATACACACAAAGGCTTGTTTATGTTTATGTAACCTCTGTTGAATTGTAAGGTCTAGTTTACTACTGAAGGTTTTCTTACTTTCAAGGTATTCAAAAGATTTTCTCCCTGACGATGCTTCTTGGTGTTTAGTGAGGCTATACTTTTTACCAAAAGTTGTCTTCCCTATCTTGGCAATGACATCTGACTTAACATAGGCTTGCCTATATTCATTATGCTTATGGGAAGCCAGCCCCATATGAAGCCTTTTATATGGAGTAACTTTTTGCAATAGCTTTGCCTCCTTTGTATCTTTCCCTTCTCCACTATATTCAAAATCCTGCTGCCCAGTTTGAATCTTGTGATGTTGACTAAAATGCTCAGGACACCTGAGAGATTTCCGTGTTACATGACAGTCATCAGACTGCTTTACAGCACACATGCCATTAGGTTCACGAGGGAGACATGTGTTGTGATATCCATTCACCTTCTCAGACTTCACTCCTGAATAGTTTCTATTATTTACAATGAAATTTGAAATTTTCATTGAGCACACATAAAAAGTGTTTTCTAATGCAGCTGTTTTCTCAGTTGCCATATTGTGGCTATCAGCAGTAACTTGCCACAAATGTTTGTCTTGAATTTTCTGGCTGGTCTCAACTGTGTCATTCATATCATGGAA
>NW_008335885.1:990937-1001286 GCF_000622305.1 Nannospalax galili | reverse complement strand
TGGTATATACACTGGTGGACTTTCTAATGTTAAATGCAGAAACACTTTGTTAAAACAGTCACCTATTGCTGGGTACACTCTTCCCTTTAGGACATAGTCACATTCTCCCTATCCTTTTCCTCTATTTTGTTACTATGACAGTGATGAGATTTTCTTTCTGGCATTTTTCTCATTATCTTGCCCTGAAAGAGACAATCATTTCTCAGAGATTCTCCTTCGCCAAATATGAGTAAGCTCAAATAGACTGCTTCCCAATCAGAAACTTCCCTATGGCCAGAATTTTGCATCTTTGTTTCGACTTTATTGAGGAGTGACCACAGATATTGTGAGTTTATCAAATATAAAATTCTTCCACTTCCACACAAAGCAGACACCAGTAATTGAAGTTCTAATTGAATGCCATTTCCAATTTCTGAACCATCATAAGTACAAGGAAACTTCAGTCTATGACTGAACAAATGTGTGCTATACATCATCTCTGAAAAGTGTTTGTGTGACCCCCTTCTGAAACCATAAGCCCTGGCACTCTCCCCCAAATTGATGGTCCATGCACTTGTGCCTGATAAGCCATGAGTTCTCAAGGACGTGACCCTGTTTACAGAGATTTCTACTTCTCTTAGTGAAAAAGAAAGTGGGGTCTTCTGTACATTTCTCATTCTCTTTGTTGCTTTAGAATGAAAGAAGAAAAAAAGAAATGCTACATTCAAACTATACTCCCCACTCCAATATAGATAGATAGATGCACAGAGACAGACAGACAGACAGACAGATAGGTGATAGATACAGATGATAGAAGATAGATCGATAATAATAATAATGATGATGATAGATGATAGATTAGATGATAGATGATAGATAGATAGATGATAGATGATAGATAGATAGATAGATAGATAGATAGATAGATAGATGATAGATAGATGATAGAGACAGAGATATGAGGGAGGGAGAGAGAGAGAGAGAGAGAGAGAGAGAGAGAGAGAGAGAGAGATTGAGTTCTTCAACATGAAAATTTGTTTCACTTGTCCTCAGGACCAAGAAATTCCTGGTTCTTTCCCAAGTGGGCCAACCCCTTCCCATACTCCAACACTAGGCCCTCCTTTCAATACCATCTCTAAGCTATCCATTTACACATTTGCATTTCAAGACTGATGCTCATAGTAGAGTTTAGCTGTTATAATTCCCATTATATATAATATTTTAAAAACCGTAACTGAAATTAAAGCTTTCCCAAAGTAAGCACCTAATAATGCCTCTAAGAACGTAGCTCAGTGGGAGATCACTTAGCTAGAATACCAAGGCCCTGGGCTTGGCATCCAGAACCACAAATACAAGTAAACAACAACAAAGGTAATCCTAACACTGTCTTCTCTGAGCATCCTTCATTGCCACATGATAGGTTTCGGCCTCTCTCTTTTCTATGCTTCAACATTACACATCCTTGTTTCTGACTCCCTACTGTATATAATTTTGTTTCCCTTTCACCAAAATGTAAATTCTATGAAATAATGGCATTATTTTGATCATTTTTGTTTGATGTGCAAGTGAACACTGATCAGCGCTTGAAATGTGCCTTATAAAGATGTGCTAAAACATAAAACAAATACATGAATAAATGTCTGAAAACAAAATCCCCAAGAAATTGGAGGTTAAGAGGCAAATGAGAATAGCAAAAAGTGAAGTGCCAGAGAAAACGCCAAATAACAAAAGGCAGAGAGAAGACTTGTGAGAGAGTGCTCCTTGCAGACTATGTAACGAACATATATTTGAGTGCCCAGATCTGGAACTTGGGGATGAACTGGTAAAATGGCCAACGTATGCTGGGCATGACTTCCCATCAAAGCGTACTGACTGACCTGGTAGGCTCTGGTTTGCAGGGTCTTCTGTTGTCCATGGCTCTGCTCCTTGCTCCAGTTTGAAGATCAACTCAGGTTTAGAGATGCACTGTCCTATTAATAGAAGCAATGTAGGACTTAGAAAATTTTTGCTAACTCAGATTCTTTGAAGAAAGACAAAATGCAGTGAAAGGGCAGATGTGAACCTCTCATTAGAGAGTGAGAAACAGTCAAAAGTTGTGGCCTTCAATCTTACCCATAAGTAGCACTAAACCTTAAAAGTGTTCATATATTTACGGAGGCTGGAGAGATGGCTCAGCGGTTAAGAACACTGAACTGTTCTTGCAGAAGACCCAGTCTGAATCCCAGCACTCACATGACAGCTAACAAGTGTTCATATATTTACTAGAGTGAAAGTGCTCCTGAGACTTATTGGGAGTTCTACTCACCCAGGGACACCAGACTGCTATAGGTCTCCAGCATCACATTCCTGTACAGTGTCCTCTGAGTATCATCCAGATTCTGCCACTCTTCCCAGGTGAAGTTCACAGTGACATCCTCAAATGACACCAAATCCTGTAACGATACACATTTCTCAGTCAGTCACGCTGAGCTTATATACAGGAATCTAGAAGATCCAGCTTCCCTTGGGGGGATGGAAGGCGCTAGTATTTTCCATTATGATTAACCTTGCTTTTTATTCTATATGTTAGGAAAAACAAACATCATGGAGCTATCCTGATATTATGATTTATTAATTAATGCAGAATAATGTTGACCTTACAGATCAAAACCTTCAGTGCTGGTGTAAGGGAACCTAGGCCCTCCAGGCAACCAGGCCCTATGCAGATAGGGTTGCAAACAAAGCAAGAACATACCCAGCTCCCACTATGCCAACCAGGTTGGGGGCAGCCTGACTTGTCATTTTGTGTGGGTCATGCATTAACCACGCTCCATTCCCCTACTCAGAGAGTGACCCCTGCCAAAAGTCATATAGGCTTCATTCTCCAACCTCAGTCAAGTAGCATAAGTTGTATATTTACTAAGTCTGCTTCCTCATGATATAAGACTTCTCTCTGTCTCAGAAACCTTTAAAAGTATGCACTTTGTTTTTGTCCAACATGGCTGAAACTCTCCTTCAGAACCATCACCTACTGCCTGTTGCCTGAGTTAATAAATACCTTGCCTGGAGAACAATTCAATTCTACCTCTTGCTCCCTAGAACCTCTCCTCTCTTTCCTTAAAACCTAACGGTTGGTAGAAATTCTCATAATAAAATTTTGTCCCTTCAAAGAAATTTTAATCTGGTATGAAGAAAATGTAAGTATAAATAAATATGCACATTAAGTGGCTGGATGAACTTCAATGTAGACAAAGCAAGGAAGGAGAAAACAGTTCTATTTTATCATGAACTTGCCCTTCACTGAAAAACCAAATATGTTTGCTGTTCCATGTGTGAGTCACATCCTGTAATGACTAAGAGGCAACAGCAGCTGGACATAGTGGTGCAAGCCTTTAATCCCAGCACTTGGGAGGCAGAGGCAGGAGGATCTCTGTGAGTTCAAGGTCAACCTGTTCTACATGGCAAGTTCCAGGCCAGCTGGGGCTACGGAGAGACCCTGTCTCAAAAAGACCAAAGAAAAGAAAAGAAAAAGAAAAAGAGGCAACAGCAAAAGTTTTCTTTCAATCATATAAATAAAACATAGTACATTAATGATTCTATACATAATACCATGTAAAGGTGAATGAACCCGGATTGTGATGACAGGAAAACATACATAAAATTGAAGGAAGTTATTTCAGACTGAATGATTCTTATTTCTTATCTAGATAAATTCTAACAGTAACTTTTATGTGCCTATTGGTCTTCATTTTCTTACAAATTAAAAGTATGTACTCTGGCATTCCAATATTTCCTTGCTACATACAATTACTTGTGTTCATTCTGAGCAAAACCATGGAGAATACATGATGAGGTCCCATCAGAACAGGAAATGAATCAAACAGTCATTCTCTGGAAAAGCAGGAAAGGCTTATGGGAGAATCAGAGGGGAAGAAACGAGAGTGAGACTCAAGGACATGTTTCTGAATACAAAGAACAAGATGTGAAGATGCAATCTTAAAATGGAGAGTCACAAAGCAAAACCCAAGCCAGGCACACGCCTTTAATCCTAGCACTCAGGAGGCTGAGGCAGGTGGATCTCTATGAGTTCAAGGCCAGCCTGGTCTACATAGTGAGTTCCAGGACAGTGGGGGCTACAGGGAGACCCTGACTCAAAAAAACCTAAAAACAAAAACAAACAAAAAAAGCGCAAAACCCAGAACAGAATTTGGGACTAAATTGATCAGAATAGGACAAAAGAACTAATACTGCTGCTATTGAGCAAAATTGGGGAAAATGAAGATTATTTGGTGTCAGAGAAACAGACCTGAATATATATGCAGGACATCAAACTGTCAAGCGTATATACATAATCACATTGGTTGAGTTCAGTAGAGAGATGCAAGCTGTACACAAAACATTTCAAGCTTCTATGGTTCCCCCAATGAAAGAAATGGCTTAAAAAGAATATCTGAGATTCAAGAAGTCAAAAAAACAGAGGAATCTGAAGACAAAGATTTACTGACTACAGAAACCAAGAAGAAATGTTCTGAGTTTATCCCACAAAATGAGACAGTTCAACATTAAGAATAAGAGATCACCATGTCAAGTGAAATAAACCAGTCCCACAAAAACAAGTATCACAATTTTTTCACTCACATGTGGAAAAGACGGAGGGGAAAGGACGTGAAAGTAAAAGGAACTGCTGCAGAGGTGGGTGGAGATGTAAAAAAGGAGGAAGGGGGGATAAGAACAAGTAACAGAGGTGAATGTCATCTAAGTGCATTAAATGCACATATGGGAAAGTAATCCTGAAACCCCTTATTGTGCACAACTAACAATAATAAAAACAGACTACTAAAATGATCGCATTCATACTTCTATGGAGAAAAAATTTTTTGTCCACAAAGTACTGTAAAAATACAATCATGTTATTTTGTGTGTAGGAAGCTAATATCTGCATCCTGTCCATAGGTACGGAATGTCCTCCACAGGCCCATGTGTTAAAGGCTTGTTCCCAGTCCATGGTGCTGTGGAGAGGCAGTGGAATCTTCAAGAGGCTGGGTCTGCCAGGATGAGGTTCCTTATAAGAAATGCAGCCTGAGGTGGGGGTGTTTATCAGGACCAAGGCCCATTCCTGATACTTTCTTTCACTTCCAGGTTGAGAGAAGGGGAGGAGCTTCCACTGCCACAATGGCCCACCATGATGCACTGCATTTCTACGGTGCCAAAAGCAGGGGGATAGGTGACCAGGGATGAAAACAACATAAATTGTGAGCCAAAGTGAAACTTACCTCTATGTAAGCTGATGCTCAATTATTTTCCACAGTGATAGAAAAGTGACTAACCCAGGACATTATTATTCTGTCCTAAAATCAAATGAAGAGCTGAACAAGCAAAAGTCAGCACTGTTTCTTAGATCTGAAAGTGAGAACAAAGCACAGAGCAGCCGCCCTAACTAAGGCAGTCAGGTGAGTGTAGGGAGCCACACAGCAGGAGCAGTCACTAGGGAGGCACTGTGAAAACGGCTGCCACAGGAGGAAAACTGCAATGACAATTAATGAATTGGGGAAGCTCCGCGAAGCTCACTGTGGAGCATTCCCAGGTAAAAACCCCATGTGCTAACCAAAACAGACATGGAAAACAATAAACACAATAAAAAGTTTTTAAAAGATTAATTAGGTTAGAAGGGCCAGGTGTGGACACATGCCTCTAATACCAGCACTTGAGAAGCAGAGGCAGTCAGATCCATGGGAGCCTGGTCTACATGGTGAGTTCCAGGCCTGCTGAGGCTACAAGGAGATCCTGTCTACAAAGGGAAAAAAAAAAAAAAAGATTAATTAGGTTAGAAAATAGAATAATCAATAGATCTAAATAGGCAGTTTTCTAAAGACATTAAATAGATTCTATGGAAAAACAATATCACCTCTTATCTTAAAAACACAAATCAAAACTGTATTGATATATTACCTCACTCTAATCAGAAAAGCTACTAATAAAATGCAATGGTTTGAATGAGTGTCCCTCATAGGCTCCCAGTATTTGAACACTTGGTTCCCAGTTTGTGACACTGTTTAGGGAGGATCATGGAACCTTTAGAGAGTGTGGCCATGTTAGAGGAAGCCATCACCAGGGATGGGCTATGAGAGTATATAGCCAAGTCTGGATTTCTCTGCTTCCTGTGCCTGCATGAAAATGTGATCACTCAGCTCTCTGCTCTGGCTACTTCTGCCACCATGCCTCCTTCACCATTATAGATGCTAATCCTCTGGAACCACAAGCCAAATAAAACTCTTCCTTCTATAAGTTGCCTCAGTCATGGTGTTTTATCACTGCAACAGAAAAGTAACTAGTATACAAAAACACAAAGGATAACAAGTGCTGGTGCTGATGTGGCTAAAATGGAACTTGAACAGAGTGGGAATGTAAATTATTACTGCCATTCTAGATAGCATGGAGTTTCCTCAAACAATTATAAACAGAACTGATATCATCCAGCAATCCTATCACTGGGAGACCTAAAAGAAATAAAATCAATATGTCCTTCCTGCCCTTCCATGTTCATTGGAGTACTAATCCTAATAAGTGAAAAATGGAATCAACTGAAAGATCCACCAACTAATGAATAAATTATGCAGTAAAGCAAATATATGCTATTAGCCACAAACAAGATACAGATAAAACAAGACAACATTATGTTAATGAAGTAAGCCAGATTAAAAGTCATATGGAACCTATTACTGTAGCTTTTAAAACTATATACATATACAATATGAAAAAAGGTTTTTAAAAAAGGGTTTAAATGTACTTACCCTATAATAGGGATTCAATGGTCTTACCTGACACCACAGGTTAGCAAATAAAAAGCCTAATACCAGAAATGGACTCCCTCTTTTGGAGGGAGGTCCCAGATATCCTCAAACGATGCTAGGCATTGCCATTGCTCTTGGTTACCTGCCAGAACTTGACAGTAACAGCCTATTGCTGAAGACACTAGGTACATGAGTCATACAAAAAACAGGGAGAAATCAAGCTGGTAATGACCTCAAACCTTCACCTCTACTGCCTAGCTTTCATAGTGCTAGAAGGAGCTATGCATGCTACTGGTAGAGAAAAGTAATCGTCAACCTTACCTAGCTGTGAATTTTGGAAGCTACAATAACAACTGGCCTGGCAAGATATGCTCACTGATAGAATAGTGGCATGAATGTTGTGGCAGTAGCCAACCACCTTCTGATTAAATTTAAGGCCCATTTCTCAAGATGGAGCCCATAATTGGCAGGATTATCAGGGGCAAGAACCTGTGGCTAGACAGGTCTGGGCTGTAGAAGAGAGCCTACTATTATTATTCTGCTAAATGGGCATAATATCAAACTGACTCCTAATGACTTCCTGTTATACCCATAGATTAACGCATCTCTCAACTCTTACCAGAGATGCTTCTTCTTAAAGCAGATGACAATTAACACAGAGACCCACAACTGGTCAACATGCAGAAAATAAGAGAATGTGGAGTACTCTGTCCAAAATGGAACACCTATATCACACCCTCTCCTCCCAAGGCTCAGGGATCATTGCAGAAGGGGTAGAAAGATTGTAATAGCAAGAAAGGATGGATAAATGCAAGGAGACTGTTTTGTTTGGACACAACAGGGCAGTTTACACATATGAACCCCACAGTACTTGTGATAGCATGCATAAGACCTCCGCAAACCCAAGCCAGACAGCAGCCCAGCATGGATCTCCCTAACTGGAGATCTCTGAGCAACTGAGAGAGAGTCAGTTTTCTTTAAGGATATGACACCTGGTAGGTTGACCAGGCTATAGAATTTGGTGAATACAAATTGGGTTCAATAGGCCTTTAAAATTAGTAACAGAAGACATGAAGTAGGGGAGTAGTAGCGTGGGATGGAGGTAGAGTCGGGGGAGAGGATCTGAATATGATCAAAATACATTGTATGAAATTCTCAAAGAATCAGCAAAAATAGTTTTTAAAGGACAAGTGTCAGATCTCATTTCTATGCAGAATCTTAAAAAGTTCACCTCACAGGAGTTCAGAGTAGAATAGTGGCTGCTAGGGGCTAGAGAGGGGCAAAGGTGAGGGAGGGAAAGAGAAAGGTTGGTCAGAGGGTATTAAATTTCAATGGGTACATGAAATATATTGGTGTTCTACTGCACAGTAGGATGGTTACAGCTAATCATATGATAGATCTCTACACAGACAGACAGACACACACATATACACACACATACACACACACACACACACAAATTGTATTCAAAATAATGAGTTGAATGAAATAGCAACTATTTAGGGAGACATGTATGTTAACCCTGATAGTAACATTATAAAATAGATATGTATATCACAACATTACATGATATACCATAAATATAAATAATTTATAAAGAAATTTCAGAAAACTATTAAGCAATTACACCAAGATCACAGAATGTAAGCTAAAAATACAGAAGCCAGTTTGTCATTGCCAGATAACTAAAAAAAGTAGAAAGAAAAACTGCAATTTCTTTTTTTTAATATTTTTTTTAATTTTATGTGTATGAGTATATTGCCTGCATATAGGTAAGTGCACCCATGTCATGCAATGCCTGCAGAGGACAGAGAGGCCATCGGATCCCCTGGAACTGGAGTTAAGGACAGTTGTTAGCTGTCATGTGGGTTCTGGGATTCAAACTCAGGTCTCCTGCAAGAACAACCAGTGTTCTTAACTGCTGAGCCATCTCTCCAGCCCCAGAAAAACTGCAATTTCTAAGGATCCAAATTAGATCCTACATTAGTTTCTTTGATAGACTACCCTGACAGAGGGCAACTGAGGGAGGAAAGGGTTTACTCTGACTCACAGGTTTGGAGGGGACACAGCCCATCATGGCAGGGAAGGCACGGCAGCAGGAGTAGGAGGCTCACTGATCACATTTCATCCTCACACAGGAAGCAGAGAGAGAACAAGTGGGGTCAGTCAAGAACCCATGGATGGAGTACTCATGGGCCCCAGCAGTGAACCTGCTATTATTTTGCTAAATGGACAAAGTCTCAAACTGCCCTCTAAATTTGCATCCCTCTGCCCCAACGTTAATGCAGCCCTCAGACCTCCTCAAAAAAGTTTATTTGTTCAGTGAATGGTGGTTAAGACATAAACTCACAGCTGATTAAAGAGAATAAAGGACTGTGGAGTGCTCAACCACAAATGGGAATCTATTTCACACCCTACCCCAAGGCTCATGGACCATTGTGGAACACAGGGTGGAAAGATTGTAAAAGTTAGATGTCAAGGAGGGCTGGAGTAAAACTGTGTCTTCTGGACATGACAGGACTGCTGCACTAATGAACTCACAGCAGCTGTGGTTGAGAGCACAAGACCTGAACAAGATCAAGTCAGTCAACATTCTAGGATGGAGGGGGAAGGAGTTAGGAACCCCCATCCCTAAGTGAGAAGCTATGAAGAGTTGATGTCTTCTCGGGGGTGGTGAGAGTCAATTTTCTTTAAGAGTGTGATTCCTGGTAGGCAAACCATGCTCTAGTGAATGGCCCCACATCCAGAAGTATATGGATAGCACAAATTGGAGTTGATGGGTTATTAAATTAAAAAAAGAAGAGGTCAGGAAGTTGAGGGTAGGGACGTGGGTGTGGATCTGGTAGGAGTTAAAGGGAGGAGTTAGGGGTGAATATAATCAAAATATATTGTATGAAATTCTCAAAGAAAATTAAAATGTTATATTAAAAAAGAAGTAGGGCAGGTCTATAAAAATTCAACGTCCACCCCAATTCCATACTACCTCCAGCAAAGTTCTACCTCTTAAAGGTTCCACAGTCTTCCTAAACAGCACCACCAACCAACCAAATGTTCAGACATATGAGGGATATTTCAGATCACTAGACCTACAAAAGAGGAAGAAAAGGGGAGAGAGGGAGGGAGGGAGGGAGGGAGGCTATAATACTAACACATTATCATCCTGAAGACTAAAAGCCTTAGGTACAAATCTAACAAAACACATACAAAATCGAGTGGAGAAAAACTTCAAGACAGGAATGAAATTACCAAATGAAATAAATGGAGAGACATTCTATGTTCGTTAATATAACAGTTACTGCCAACGTCCATTCTATTTTATCAATAGATTCAATCTAAGTCAAAATTGCAATAGGTTATTTTATGGATACCAACAAGCTACTTTTGGGCCCTAAAAGCTGTAAGGAGGGCTGGAGAGATGGCTCAGCAGTGCTACAACTGCTCCTGTAGAAGACCCCAGGACACAAGCTTGGTTCCCAGCACCCACATTAGGTGGCTCACAACCACCTGTAACTCCAGCTCCAGGGGTACCCTACACCTGGCCTACATGGGCACTTGCGCTCACATGCACATACCCACACACACCATTTAGAATAGTAAATC
>NW_008335885.1:981881-990101 GCF_000622305.1 Nannospalax galili | reverse complement strand
CTGTAAGGAGGGCGGGAGAGATGGCTCAGCAGTGCTACAACTGCTCCTGTAGAAGACCCCAGGACACAAGCTT
This sequence comes from Nannospalax galili, assembly GCF_000622305.1. Lineage (NCBI taxonomy): Eukaryota > Metazoa > Chordata > Mammalia > Rodentia > Spalacidae > Nannospalax > Nannospalax galili. The sequence continues at coordinate 990,028 of NW_008335885.1, read as the reverse complement.
GGTTCCCAGCACCCACATTAGGTGGCTCACAACCACCTGTAACTCCAGCTCCAGGGGTACCCTACACCTGGCCTACATGGGCACTTGCGCTCACATGCACATACCCACACACACCATTTAGAATAGTAAATCTTTTTTTTTTTTTTTGGTCTTTTTGAGACAGGGTCTCCCTACAGCCCCAGCTGTCCTGGAACTCACTATGTAGACCAGGCTGCTCTGCCTCCCGAGTGCTGGGATTAAAGGTGTGCGCCACCACACCCGGCCTTAGAATAGTAAATCTTTTTTTAAAACTGTAAGAAATAGTGACAGACCCAGAAGCACTGAAGAGAAGAAGAATCTGTGGTGGTAACTAAATTCCCTTGTGCCCTGCCCAGACTTAGTGACTAGTTTGGTCAATAGAACAGGGCAAAGATGCCATTTGGGAACTCATAAGCAAGACTGCAAGAAGTCCCACAGCTTCATTAGAGTCACCTGGAACACTGAAGGATGGAAGACAGGCACCATGTAGGAACCCCAGTTACCCTAGACAACCCATCTTAAGAAGCACATGGAAAGATCAGAAACAAGAGCCCCTAAGGAGCTTCCTGATGCACCCCAATGGTGCAGGCAATGGTGAGTGCTCTTGACCCCCAATAAGTTGTCACATTTTGAGGTTTTTAAAGTAGAGTTATTGTTTAAATATGAAATGTCCTCCACAGATTCATGCATTAAATTCTTGGTCCTGGAGCTGGAGAGATAGTTCAGTAGTTAAGAGCACTGGCTGTTCTTGCAGAGGACCAGAGTTTGGTTCCCAGTACCTACATGGCAGCTAACAATTGTCCCTAACTCCAGTTCCAGGGAATCCAATAAATAAGACCTCTGAGGTCATTGCATAACACAGGTGCACTTACACACATGCAGGCAATGCACTCACCCACATAAAATAATAAAATATTTTTTAATATTTTATTAGTTTTATTTTATGTGTGTGCGTGTATTGCTTGTGTGTAGGTAAGTGCTCCCATGTCGTGCAATGCCCATGGAGAACAGAAGAGGCTGTTGAATCCCCTGGAACTGGAGTTACGGACAGTTGTTAGCTGCCATGTAGGTGCTGGGATTCAAACCGGGTCTTCTGCAAGAACAACCAGTGTTCTTAACCACTGAGCTATCTCTCTAGCCCCCAAACATCTTTTTAATCCTTGGTTCTAAGCTAATGGTACTGTTTTGAGAAGTGGTGAAAATTTCAGCAGGTTGGATCCAGCTGGAGGAAATAGGTCACCAGGCCCATGTCCTTGCACATTATCATCTCTGGCACTTCCTGTAGCTTTCTCTCTCACTGCTTCCATAGTCAGAAGAATAAGCCTCGCAGCCACACTAACTCACCAGCATGATGCTCACCATGCTCTAGGCATGGGACCAGGAGATCATGGGTTCAGTCTTCAGGTTCCATGAACAACAACAGCAAAGCCGTTCCCTTAACTTGTTTTTCAGGTTATCTTACAGCAACACAAAAGCAACTAATTCAAGAAACTAGCTAAATATAATATGTTATCTAGAAATGGGGTTTTATCCTAATAAAAAGTTATAACCTATCATTTCAAGTGAGGTGGGGCTTAAAGGGTACCATGACTTAAAGTTAAAAGGATATCATAACTAGGAGCTGCAGAGATGGTTCAGTGGTTAAGAACACTGGTTGCTCTTGCAAAGGATCCAAGTTCAGTTGCCAGTACCCACATGGCAGTTAATAATTATCCATAACTCTAGTTCCATGGGGCCCGACACCCTCTTCTGACCTCTGCTGGCATTGTATGACATGGGTGCACTTACATACATGCAGGCAAAACACTCATAAACATAAAATTAAAATAAAGTTTTTTAAAGTGTGTGTAAATGGTTTCTGTATAATAATTTTGGTGCGTTCAAAGCACATACTTTATTATTTTTATTTTATGTATATGAATGTATTACTTACATGTGTGTAAGTGCACTCATGCATGCAATGTCTGCAGAAGTAAGAAGAAGGAGTTGGATCTCCTGGAATTGGAGTTACAGATGGTTGTTAGCTTGCTACCATGTGGATGATGGGAATCAAACCTGGGTCCTCTGCAAGAGTAGCCACTACCCTTAACCGCTAAGCCATCTCTTCAACACACATACTTTTAAAAGAAATAACTCAAGAGTCATTTCCTGTATTAAAAAGCCATAGTTGCCTGGTGTGGTGGCCTTTAATCCCAGCACTCAGGAGGCAGAGACAGGTGGATCTCTGTGAGTTCAAGACCAGCCTGGACTACATAGTGAGTTCCAGGACAGCTGATGCTACAGGGAGACCCTGTCTCAAAAAGACCAAAAAAAAAAAAGAAATGCCATAGTCAAAACAAAAATGGTCAAGGCAGGTGACAAGGTGACAGTTCAGGGTGTAGTTCAGTAGTGGAGGACTGCTTTAATACTCACGAGACCCTCAATTCAATCCCCAACACACACAACACACAATTTCAATATAAAAGAGACCTCTGGATATTCAAGTGACATAAGTGAAGAAAGTTGGTCAACTGCAAACTCAGACTTTTGCTCAGTACAGAGAACATCAACTGAGAAGATTCCAAGAGCGAGAGCACAGAATGAAGCCACCTGAAGCACAGACCTGGACGGTGCTGTCAGCAAAGAATTGGCATATGTGCTTAATGGGAATAAATGCTCAGATCAGCACACGCAGGCTGCTCCCATATCCCACCACCACGTGCATGTGGGCTCCTCACTATGTGCTAGGTATGTGTGGGCCAGGAGTTAACAGGCACTAGGTCCTGACTCAATCATGGTTTCATCCAGTTCCATAATTAGAAAAACACCATGGTAGAAATGACAATGGCCAAGGATAGTTCAAGTTTTGAAGAAATATACTTTGTTGCAATAAGAAAAACTGTAACTCATTAAATGTTGCTATGTTTGCTACCCATTAGTGCTAATGGGAGCTGAAGTCTAATTCTCTCTGTACATTTGAGCTGCTCTACTGACATAGTTCAGACTATGAGGACACATAAAACAATAAGTAACAAAGTGGGAATAAAACAACTCACTGTACATTCCTTCATTTTGTTTGTCAGCTGCTTGTTTTGAGGGCTTTTTGTCCTTGGGAACACACTGATGACACCGGAGAGATAGTTTGGAGGAGACTATTATACAGTCACAAGAGGATGTGCATGGCTTGGTCCTAGATTCTCCATTCAAAACACTATGCAATTAGCTAAAAAAAAAAAAAAAAATCTGTAAGAGAATAGGTCCTTCTATAAGAAAGTGAAACAAAGACACTATTGACAGTGGACCCACAAGTACATATATAGAGATTAGACCTAGAAGCTGTGACTGAGTTAATGAACACATACATCAGCAATTAATGAACAATTTAGTAACAATTAATGTTCCATAAAGAAAGAACTTAATAGTTTAACCCAAAGAGTCATTATGTTTTCCCTAAAATTAACATAGAAATGGCCCTGAGATATATGAACTATTCTATTAATTGACCCAAGCAGCCCCATATGAGCACTTTTGCCATATTACCTCTTGATTATATACAAACCATTTTCATGCACTGCAACATTTTTTGCCCACGCTTATACAGGAAAAAAAATGTATACATTGCACATTTCTTGCACAGTGGTGTTACAATAATGCTTCCAAATGGGGCATCTCCATGTATCCACACCCTAGTCTCAGATATCACATGGATAATAGGGGTTTTGCCACTTCACTCATTCATGAAAAAGGCCTCATCAAATATGATGCAAACCTTAGTTTGAAATGATGTGGCTGCTGACTAGTCTTACCTACCAGACTCAGTTATATTGTGAAGAATCCTGGTGCCACTCAGTTGGAGACACAGAGCCTTGAAAAGGGACAGCAGGAACCACCAGATGTGGGAGTGAACACTGAAGTATCAACCACCCTCAAGGTACCAGGTGACTCAAACCTCATGTCATTGAAGGCAGGAAAATATGGGTATTTCCCAGTTGAGAACAGTCTAAAATACTGACTGAGAAGAAAGTGAAAATTTAATTTAAAACAATACATTTTCATTGATTTGTTACACAAGAAAGCTGATACATTTAATGACTTAGAATTCAATGATTTCAAAATATTAGAGAGTGGGAAATAGTATCCAAACATGACAAATCAATAGAGTATTCTGTACCCACATGTCCATTTGGAAAGTATACTAAGCCTCACTTGGGAGCCGGGTATTGTGGAGCACACCTTTAATCCCAGCACTCAGGAGGTAGAGGCAAGTGGATCTCTGTGAGTTCGAGGCCAGCCTGGTCTACATAGCAAGTTACAGGCCAGCTGGGGCTACAGGGAGACCCTGTCTCAAAAAGACAAAAAAAAAAAAAAAACACCTCACTTGGATGGACATAAGAATGGCTAAAGCCACGTGATTCCAGCAAGCAATGTCTACACATGAGGCATGTGCTTCCCAGTTTTGTATAGTATGGGTGTTGCTTTCATGTGAGTGTGCATTATGTGCTATTTTCATTATTTGCTTAGAGCACAAATTTGATGCAATCTAATTTGTTGATTTTACAAAATTGAGATTGACTCCTATTATTTTTACTCATAACATGAATTTTGGTAACAGACTGCTAGCATTAAGTAAGAAACACTTCTACTATTAACCTTTTAAGGTTATACAATGCACAGAATGCATTGAGGATAACATGGGTTAGGAGTGCTTAAGATAAGATATTTTGAAACACTGAAGACTGGGGACCTTGCTCTGTGGCAGAGCACTTTCCTATCATTCTGAGGCCCTGGGTTTCAATGCCAAAATAGAAACACATTGGGAAAAATCAGGAGACATGTACATGGTAACCTGATGTCAGTATTACAAAAAGAAGACCTTAAAAATACATAAACACTGGTTTATTAATTGTACAAAGTACAATTAAGTACATTAGATAACATTAACCAAAAAGTCAGTATGTTCCTGGCACCTACATGTTTCCCAGGGAAAGCCACTTATCTCCTAGTGCAATTTTTTTCATCTTTCTTATGAAGCTGAAATACTTGAGCATGCCCTAGCTACATTATCAAGACAGAGGGGCCATTGGTATCTTTCTAAATGAAAAGTCTGTTGACACTGTAGGCTTCAAAGAGCTCACACACTGGAAACAGTGAAGGAAGGGGGAAGGAAAGAGGAATTTATAGACCACTGACCCTGCCAGGTGTGATCTGGCATCCCTCCACAGTGGAACACAACTTCCAGACCCTTCCAATAATAAAGATTTCCCAGGCCCTTGCCTATCTTTCTCAGCTTAGCTCACAGCCTCACCCTGAAGGGGATCCAAACCCTGAGTACCACCTACATGCTGACAGCTTCCACAGAAGGTAGTAGCTTTGCCCAAAACTTGTTCTCTCTGAGCTGAACAAGATCAGGAATTCCTTAGGCCCTACAAAGCTGGGAGCTTCATGTTCACTCTGCCTCTGCTCAAATGCACCAGCTATGGCATGGGGGTAGGGGGGACATTAAAAAATCTTGACTGCATTGAAACAGGTCTCCATTAGGGAACTTTCACAGGACTTCCCTCATTTGCATGGCCATTGTACAAATACATCCACGGTGGCTCCTGTGGATGGAAAGTACATCCACAGTGTCTCCTGCTAAACTCCCAGAACTTTACACTGGCAGGTATTACATGCCAGGAAACTTCACACAAAGAAACATCGCCTAACTGAACAAGTACTTTTCCAAGAAGGAGGACCCCCCCCCGCCTATCCACCCAAGCTCATTACCCTATGCTACAAGTGGTACTGTAGTTACTACTGCTCAGCCTGCTGTTCTCTTGCAGTGTACTCAATAACCTATACTTCCTATTCTGGTCTAAGGTGTGATTTGTTTATAGCCCAGCAAGCCTTCCCCATGCAGGCCACCAACACTAAGGTAGTAGTGAAGGAGGGTAGTACAGATTGAGCAGTACACAGTTCTGGGACGCTAACATGAGCTGCTATGCAGGTAATTTTCAGTTATGCAATCTCTGCCATGCAAACATGGTCAGACCTGGTTAATCAAAGTACAGTCTTAGTCCAAGGCTTGGACCCCAGGACTGGGTTGCAGCTCTGTAGTGCCAAGTTGCAGCATCCCCAGGCTTGGACCATGCTTAGACCATTCCCTAATGGGGACTCACCACTGCCTAGTCTATTATTAATGGTCTTCCCTCCACACTAGAATGATGGGATTCCTATTCATAGAATGCCTTCTTTCAAACCTTGTAAACCTTGTAAACTTAGTTCCCAAGAAAATGGGACTCTATTCCAATACTCCCTAGGAGAACTTTTTGTCCCTGGTAACAAGATATTTAAAAACAATTCCTGGTATGCTAAGCAGGCTACACAGTGGGAGGGGGGGCAAAACGTCACTTCCTGATGAAACAAGATGCTTGACAGTCACTACATAACAATTTCTCTAGAAATTTGGGGGGCAATTCACTAGCATTGTTAATAAACACTCTCTTTCTTGTAGACCACTGGACACAGTCAAGCTCCAGTTTTGTGGTGTCAAATTACAACATTCCCAGGCTCGCAGTTTGGCATTTCTGAACCACGCTAGTGATAATACCCTGATGGGGACCTGCTTCATTGTCTAATACAAGGGTGGTCTTCCCGCCACAGAACTGATGCCATGCAGGTAACAGAATCCTTCGCTGGCAGAGCTGGACTGTGAACTCACACTGCAGGCCTCCGGGCCCAGCTGTCTGCAGACGCGCCCCGCCCCCACCTCCAGGTCGCCATCTTGGGGTTTCATCTACCAGGCCGAGCTTCTGGACTATCCTTTGGACACTTGGCATCACAGAGCCTGACACCTCCTAGCGCACTGTCTTCTGGCACAGCAACCATGAAAGCACAATCCAGGTCGCCTGTTCAAACCGGGAATGGTAGATCTCACTACTGGCGCCTCCCAGACAAGCTCAGGTCCGCCCTCGCTCTGAGTCTTGGGTCCCACCCCCAAGACCCACCTGTTTCTGCGACCCCCCCAAGCAAGGGGGATACGGTCCCGCTTCCGAGGATCCTCTTTCGTCCTTGCACCAGCCTCCAGGAACACTGCATCAATCTCGCGGCCCGCGTTGCAGCGATAGCAAAGCACTAGGTGGTGAGTTTCTGGCCGGTGGTTAGAGACAGTGCTGGACAGAAGCTCAGGGAAGGAAACTGCGGGAGCTGTTTACCTGATCCAGCTGGGGAGGGCCCTGTGCATGGTGGACTACATTTCCCATGAGCCTCTGGGGGAGTATGGCAAGGAAAGAAGGACATCCCCCACCCCCACCCCCAGGGCTACATTTGCGATATAAAAACTAGAGGATTTGATTATTCAGGACAGTCCACTACCTCATAAGAGCGATGTGGAATTCCCTCTCCGTTCTCTCGTGGGAGCTCCAGGGAGTTCAAAAGCAGAACAGGACCTGAGAAAGATGCTTCGGTGTACTTACCCTAGAAAGAGCCCAAGTATCTCTGCGCGGAACACTAGGTCATTAAAAAAATAAAATAAAATCGGTGTGCCACCCTCTGCTGGCCGCACAGAGCCGCACAGAACGCTGGGTGCTTAATGTTCAGCTTCGAACCACCTCCAGCCTCCCCTGTGAATCTCTGAAGTTCAGAACTCTGATTATTCCACAACATAATTTTGGAAATTCAAGTTAAAATAGAAGGAACAATTTTGGACCTTCATCATAATAGCTGGAAATAACAAGAAACACAAGCAATTTACAAGTGAAGAAAATGTCTCTGCCCCTCTCAGGGAAGATAAGGGCACCATAACTCAGTGGCCCCTCCGTGATGGAACATTAATGAGCCTAATGTGTGAGTCTCCAGAAAATAACTATAGCTATCCACAGTCAAGAAGGCTATAGCCATGATGCCTAACTGTGGTGGGATTCTTTCTTATGCATCTCTAAGCAAGTGTTTATTTTGTTTTGATTTCCCTGCATTCTATTGAGATAAGATCAACAATTGACCTGTAGAAATGGAGTCTGTTTCATGACTATATGTGCTGAGTACACAGTGGGTAGCCTTGACTTAAATATGGCTCCCTCAAGTGACCCAAGCTATCAGTGCCCTAGTCATCTTCTGAGAGATTTCTTGTACAACAAGATATCATATTTACATTGGCTCCTTACACTCTGGAG
>NW_008335885.1:961702-981781 GCF_000622305.1 Nannospalax galili | reverse complement strand
TCACTCTGATTTTTAAGCTTCCTCTCTCTCTCACACACACACACATTTTCAAATATTTTGATATATAATCTTTTCATGATACCATTAGGGATAACAGAAAATATTATTCCCAGTTCCTAAACCACATCCTGAAATTTATACACACATGCATACACACACACACACACACACACACACACACACACACACATCAACACTCCATCCTCATCCCATATTTATTTTTACCACCTACTGTGGATCTTTTGGTTAAAGCAGGAAACTATTCTTTCAGGTTAAAAAAAATATATGTAGAGGAGTGGAAAGATGGCTTAGAAGTTAAGAGGGCTGGCTGGCCTTGGAGATGACCTAGGTTCAGTTCCCAACACCCACATGGCAGCTCACAACTGTAACTTGAATTTCAGAGGTTCTGAAGCCCTCTTCAGGCCTCCTAGGGAACCAGGCATGCACATGATGCACAGACATATATGCAGGCAAAACATTTACACATATGAAAAATAGAAATAATGTTCCCAGGGGATCAACAGCCTCTTCTGACCTCCGTGGGCATTGCACGACACGGGTGCACATACCTACATGCAAACAATACATGCATACACATAAAATAAAAATAATAAGTAAAATTTAAAATAATAAAATTTTTAAAACATAGAAATAAATTTCCTAAAAAGAAAATATATGTGGGACTGGAGAAATGGCTCAGGGGATAAGAGCACTGGTTGCTCTTGAAGAGGACCCAAGTTCGATTCCCAGCTCCCACATGGTAGCTAACAACCATCTGTAACATCAGTTCCAGGGGATCTGATGCCTTCTTCTGACCTCCACGGGCATTGCACAACATGAGTGCACTTTTACACATGCAGGCAATATATTCATACACGTGAAATAAAAATAATAAATAAAATATGTAAAAACAAAAAGAAAATATAGGTAGAAGCTAAATGAAGTATCTGTTGGAATAACTGAGGACAGTTCAGTCATGAGGTAAAGTGGGAGGGGCTAAGTTCATTCAAGACAAGATGCATCCATTTAGGGTCCATGGAAGGGGAGGCAGAATTGTATAAAAAAGGTATCATCCACATTGCACCTTGACTCCCCTACAGCCTGAGTAACTCCAATTTCCCTGATCCCATATCCTGTTCTCCTTCTAGCCTTGGGCACAGGCCTGCTTTTGCTCTTAGCACCCCACATCTCTGGACTACCTTCTTAGGTCCACGTGGTAGTGAGCTCTTCAAATGGTGCCATGCCCATCCCCCTACGCTGGAACTATCTGCAGCCCTCCCACTACTGCCGTTTAACAGGTGCCCGGAACTTTCCAGACTGCTTGAAAGTGCTTGAATCCAGCCTCCGGGTGGTGGTGAACTTTCCAAATCCTTCGAATCCCATCCCCCTATATTAGGACCACCTTCAGCCCCTCCCACTTCTGCAGGGCTAGGCTTCCCTGCTCTTTTATAGAGGCCCTGATATTTGCAAACTGCCTAAGAATACCTGAGTCCAGCCTCTGCCTAGCAAGCTTCTGCAATACTGCTGTGCCTCCTGACTAGAGGGGCCCAGAGCTGAGAGAGAAGCCTGAGAGCATCTGACTCTCACCTGACTTGGGCCTCTTTGGGAATTCCTGTGTAGTGGGACTACAGCCATCTGGTCCCAACAATATAAAATCAAAAGAGAGAACCTGAAACCTAGATTAACCAGCTTTTATACCCAATAAGAAAACAACCAAGGCACATCAAGTATACAAACAGAATCAGACTTCAACTCAACAAAGGAAGGCTTGACTCTCCCACCAGAATCACAAACAACAAAAGAAATCCACATGCCACAAGAACAACAAAATAATAATATGAAAAACCCAAATAATATGTTCCCACCAAATACTACCATTTCTATAGAAGAGTTTTACAATAAGAACCTCATAGAGTTAACCCAGGACACACAATTTAAATGAACAATCATAAACATGATCGAAGAATTCAACAAATTTAAAGAGCACACAAACAAATCAAAGAACTAAAAGTAAATAAGAATAAACTTTTGATTAAATTAACAAAAGAGAGAGAAATATTGAAGAAAACTCATGCTGAAATGAAGAAGGAAGTAAAACACTCAATAAGCCAATTAGAAATGACAGGAGAAAGTCTCGCCAATAGAATGAATGAAATGGAAAACAGAGTATCAAGACTGGATGATAAAGTTGAAGAACTGGATCACTCAAGCAAAGATTCTGAAAAATTTTTAAAACTCAGGAATGGAATATACAGGAAATGTGAAACATCATGAAAAGACCAAATTCATGTATCATAAACATAGAGGAAGGAGAAGAATTTCAGGTTAATGATATTCAGATCTTCAACAGAATTACAGAAGAAAATTTCACAGAATTAAAGAAAGAGATGCCCATACGAATATAAGAAGCATATAGAACACCAAATAGATAGGACCAGAAAAGAAATTCCCCAAGCATATCATAGTAAAAACACTAAATATACAGAACAAAGAGAGAATACTGAAAACTGTAAAAGAAAAACAAGTCACATATAAAGGAAAACCCATTAGGATCACAGCTGACTTTTCAATGCAAACTATGAAAGCCAGAAGAGCCTGGACCAAAGTATCCCCAGTGTTAAATGACCACAGATGCCAACCCAGAATACTTTATCCAGCAAAAATGTCCATTATAGTTGAAGGGGAAAGAAAAATCTTCCATGACATGAATAGGCTGAAAGCATTCACGTCCACAAAACCAGCCCTTCAGAGAAGTCTTGTTATGCATGGTGGTGTACACTTTTAGTCCCAGCACAGAAGCAGGTGAGTTCACAGCTAGCCTGGTCTATGGTCTACATAGCGAGTTCCAGGCCAGCTGGGGCTACAGGAAGATGAAAGAGAGAGAGAGAGAGAGAGAGAGAGAGAGAGGAGAGAGGAGGGAGGGAGGGAGGGAGGGAGGAAGGAAGGAAGGAAGGAAGGGGAAGATTTATATATGAAGATTAAGATGACTGGATGTTTCCAGAATGGAAGGGATAATAATAACGTTTGAGCAAGTGAAGAAAGTCTGAGCAGGTTTACTAAAAACTGACTGACTAAATAATGCCAAGCCGGGAAATGCTTTAAGTGTTTGTACTACAGGCAGGTGCATGACTAGCACATCAAACTGAGAGACATTAGAAAAATTTGGGAGGGGGGGCAACAATTTTGTTTGGTAGATAAGACAAAATTTTTGCTAAGAACATTTGGAAGCCAGGATGGTGACACAAACCTTTAGTCCCTGCAAATGGATCACTGACTGGGATGATTTGAAGAGCTAATTTACAGTTATGCTAGAGGTTGAAGGGAAGCTCCTTGTCAGACCTATCTTTTCCAACCTGAGGTAAGGCTCCTGTCAGCCCTATCCTTCCCAACCTGATACCATAACTGACAGCAGCATACAGACTTGTCTCCTAGGAGAGTTAGAAGGACTCATTTTGGTTTCTGGGTTCAGTTAGGAGGAGCAGAGCCCTGGATCATCTTCAGGGCTTGCTACAGTAGTTATTTTGGTTATACCTTAGCAGTCATTTTGGTTATATTTCTAGACCATAGTCATGGTTGTGAAAAGCCCTGGATATTTTTCTTGGGGAGGCTAGTGGCTGGCAAAATGTCAAAGTAGTGCCTGGAGTCAGGACTGGCCCAGGACAAAATGGAGTTTTTTCCTGCTACTTCAGAAGCAAATGTCATCATTTGAGAGCTCAGCAAGGTGAAAGAAGTCAGTGTTGGCCTGATCCTGGTGGAGCTACTTCATTTTTTTCTTCCAATCAGCCAGCTGGGAGAGTGCCCATGACAACGCTGTGCTGCCCATCATAGCCAGACACTTTGCAAACTGAGCTGTGTTCAGCTCTAGCTCTTTCCTGCAAGCTCTGCTCCTTAACTGTGTCTCCTAGAGCTTCTCCACAAAGTAAATGTCATTTACCTTGCTGATGATTTTGCTGGTTGCATCTGTAATTTTGTTGTATATCCTGAGGAGACTAGCACCACTCAATGTCTGGGTACTCACAACACAATCAGCTCTTCTTTTTCCAAAAACTCCCTGATATCTGGGCCCTGTAACATGATGGGATGTTGGGGAGAAAGTCTTTCTTCTAGAAGTTTTCTTCTAGAAAGTTTTTCAGATTTTTCAGGAGATGTGACATAAGAAAGAAAGTGGGGGAAAAAAAAAGGAGAGATGACTAAAGCAAACCTGTTCTCAACAGAACCCCAAATGATTATCACATAGTCTTCACCAGGTAGCCTTAGGGTTGAAAAGTATCAAGTGCTTTGTTCGTTCGTTTGTTTGTTTGTTAGGTAGGTAGGTAGATTCTGACCCATTTTTAAAATGTTTTAACTTGAAACAGGTTGCACTAAATTTCACAGGCTGACCATGTAGTGCAAGCAGGCTCTGAACTTGTGATCTTCCTAACTCAGAAATATCACAAATCGCAGATTTTTCTTAGTGGAGGTTACTATTTTACTGTGGTTCACAATTGTTTGCCCTACACTTAGCCAAAAAATTCAGATCACATGCGGGGTTGGGGATAAAGAAATGTCTGTCTCACCCTTCCATTTTCAGAAGCCACAAAGGCCTTTCCCCTCCTGCTTGACGCCCTGGGCATTGGACTCAGGGACAGAGGCTGGAGAAGTGCCTGTAGTCTTTCCCAATTGCTCCTGGTTATCTACCTGCTCTGCCCTAATCTGTCCAATCTCAGTTAAAGTAAAGTGATAATTCTAGTAGTTCCATGAAATGAATGAATAAGTTTATCTTTGCAAGTCTTTTTGTTTTCACAATTTTAGTTTTTCTGCAAGCATGCCTCCTGACCGTTGGTATGTGTCAGGCATCCAGTAGATTGGATGCAGGTTCCTAGCTTCCTGTTAGTTACTTTTCTATTGAAGTGATAAAATATTCTGGTAAAGGCAACTTAAGGGGGAAAAAAGGTTATTTGGGCTTATGGCTCCAAAGGGATAGAATCCATCATGGAGGGCATGGCAACAGGCAGGGAAAGCATGGAGGCAGGAAAGGAGCTGACTGATCCCATTTTCATTTACCCACAGGAAGCAGAGAGAGAACAGGAAGTGGGCAAGACTATAAATCCTCAAAGCCTGCCCCCAGTAAGATACTTCCTTCAGCAATGCAGCACCTCCTAAAGGTTCCATAACCTCCCCAAACAGCACCACTAAGTGAAGATGAAGTGCTCAAATACTCGAGCCTTCAGGGGACATTTCTCATTCAAACCACCACAGCTCCCCTGAGCTCTGTGCTAACTACATCAGTACCTGGATGTGGAGCTGAGAAATACACACTGTATGAAAGCTGGCTGTGGTGATTGGAATGAGAAATGTTCCCCATAGACTCAAGTATTTGAACAGTGTCCGGTTGGTGTCACTGTTTGAGAGGTCATGGAATCTTTAGGAGATGTAGCCTTGCTGGAAGAAGTGTGTCACTGGGAGTGGGAGAATTCATAGCTTTACACTACTGCCAGTTTGTCCTCTCTGCTTGGCATTTGCAATTGAAGGTGTGAGCTCTCAGCTTCCTGCTCCAGCTATGATGCCTGCCTACTGCCATGCCTCTCCTCCATGATGGACTCCCCCTCCAAACCCTAAGCCAAAGTAAACTCCTCCACACCTTTGGTTATGGTTTTTCATCAAAGCAACAGAAAAGTAACAGTGGCACCGAAATCCACTGAACTTTAGCACGACTGTTGCACCATATGGCCTTTTTCATTTCTGTTCCTTCTCTCTCCTATTTCTCATTTCTATGCTTATGATTCTGACTCCTCCTTACATGCCTGCTCCCTTATAACTTCTCCTTAAAGCTGAGATCCAGAGTTTAAGTAACTACTCTTTTGACATGGCAAGTTCAAGTCTTCTGGAAAATGGTAGATGGGGTGAAGGCTATATGTTTTGCCTAGCCTGGCCCACTGAAAGATGGACAAAGGAAAAGCTGTCCTCTGCAAACTTCGTCTTTGGAACTTGAGTCATTTCCATTGAGGAATCAGGTTTCCAGCTGCTCTTCCATGCTAGTGTGCTGACCTTGGTGGTTTAGAAATGTCCTTTGCTAGATACACTGCAGTTGTGATGTTGGGCACCGTCTACAATAGAAAACACTGGATTGGATATGGTTTTGCTGGTAATACCCAGGTAATGAAGGCTTAGGAGGAAGATAAGACTGGTGGGACATGAAGCAGTGGGAGAGAAGGTCGAGCAGCATGTGGGAATGTTTGTATGACAGTGGAGTGTTGCCACCAAGATCCGGAAGCTCTGCCTTTGTCTTCACGGACGCCCAAGGAAGCGATGAATGCAAAGATGGGTCCTTTACAAGGATTATTTTTAAGGGACGCCTTTTTTGAAATATCCCTTATTTCTCATTTGAGGTATCCCTTCCTCCTCCAGAGTGCACAGAAACATCAAAACAACCTTAAAATATTTCCTCCCCTGACTACTGAAATGCACATGGCTCTGGGGAAGAAATGAAGATTTTATTTCCTCTGAGTCTACATCTATGAGTCCATCCATCTTCAGTGATATTGACTTTTCCAATACAGCTTATCCTGAAACCACACTCAAGAGCTGGGGGTGGTAGTGGGGCTGGGAGGGTGCTGAGTGTAGAGCCCTGCCAGGCAGCTTTCTGAGGACACTATTCTACATCTATTAGGATCTGTCTTTGCTTTGTCTCCTGGGTCTTGTCACTCGTTTCATTTTCTTTTTCTGATTTTACTCCCTCCTTAATCTAGGCACTGCAGTTCATCATATCAACAAGTATTGTACTGATGCTTTCAGGAGGTGTGGTCTTATTGGAGAAACTATGTCACTGGGGATGGGCTTTGAAAGTTCATGGCCTTGCCCCATTTCCAGTCTCTCTCTGCTTCCTGTGCCTGCTTTATAGCCCTTTAAAATATGATAAAGATGGCATTTCAAATCAGCAAATATCATTGGTAGAATATATGTGTTTTCCCCATATTTACATGTGGAAGTCCTAACCCCCAATGAGACTACACTAAACGTAGGGGATTCAAAGAGTCAATTAAGGTCAAATGAAATCACAGTTCAAGGCCCTAGCCGACGGGATTTCTGTCCTTAAAGATGTGATGTGACGCCAATGCTTTCTAGCTCAGTAGTACAGTGGAAAGGCATATGAAGACACAGCAAAATATTGGCTGTCTTCAATTCAGGAAGAAAAGATTTACTTACCAGAATTAAACCCATCAGAATATTCATCTTGCACATTCATCATCTCAACTTTAACAAAAAAAAATATATATATATATATACATATACATATATATATCTTGTTTCAGTTGAGAATGTAACTTAGTGTTACAGCACTTGCCTAGCACATGCAAAGTTCTAAGTTCAAATCACGGCACCACTTTTAAAAATATGCTTGTGCAGGGCATGGTAGCGCATGCCTTTAATCCTAGCACTGGAGAGGCAGAGGCAGGCAGATCTCTGTGAACTTGAGGCCAGCCTGGTCTCCATAACGAGTTCCAGGCTAGCTGTGGCTATGAGGAGACCCTGTCTCAAAAAGATCAAAAAACAAAAAGTGTATAATATATATATATATATATATGTTTGTGACCAGCCTCATAACATAGTTTGAGGCCAGCCTAGCCTAGGCTATATGATACCTTATGTCTGAGTTTCATTTTCTGTTGCTATGACAATACATTCTGCCAAAGGCAACTTAGGGGAGAATGGATTTATTTGGGTTCACAGTTTCAAATTACAGCCCATCATAGTGAGGACGTCACAGTGGCTGAAGCTTGAGGAAGCTGATTACATCACATCTTCAGAAACAGAGAACAAAGAATGAATATGTGTTTCTGTCAGCTCATTTTTATCACTCATGTGGTTAAGGGTCCTCTGCTGAGGGAATGATGTCACCCCAAGCAAAAAAATCTATGGGACATATCAACAGCCATTTTGCCCAGCTGCCCTGTAAAGGCCATGTGAGTGAACCTGGAAGCAGATTGTTCAGTCCAAATGGAGCTTGAGATGACTGTGGGCCTGGATAAGAGTTTAACTTGAGGCCAAAGGCACTCTAGTAAACTCCTAGCTTTCAAATTCCCAGAAATTATAATAAATTATTATTTACTATGAAATTATTAGAATAAATTATTGTTAATACTATTGAATTTATTATAAATAAATAATTTTAAGTTACTAAATTCTGGTAAATTTATTAAACAATAGAAGATCATATAAACAGCTATTAAAACCACTATTTGGGGCTTGAAGAAATGACTCAGGAAATAAAGCTCTTGTCATACAAGCATGAGGACCAGAGTTTGGATCACCAGAGCTCACATTAACATCAGGCAGACAAGCTGGGTATGGTGGCTTGTGCCCTTAAGCCCAGCACTCAGGAAGCAGAGGCAAGAGGATCTCTGTGAGTTCTAGGTCAGCCTAGCGAGTTCCAGACCAGTTGGGGATACAAGGAGACTCTGTCTCAAAAAAAAAAAAAAAAAAAAAAAAAGTCAGGCAGACAGTCATGGTGACATTTGAGAGGCAGAGACAAGGGATCTCTGGGGCAGGGTGGCTGGCTGGATGAGCATAATCAGTGAGTTCCAGGGTCCACAAAATGCCTTGCCTCAATAGAGTAGAGAGGGATCAAGGACGACACCTGACATCTTCTGACCTCATGCACATACACACACACGTGCACCTATACTACATGTGAACATGTTTACACATATGCATGCATACTACACACAAAAAAAAACCCCACTATTTTAAGTGAATTGATACAATGTCTAAGATATAGTAAATTCTCTTGTCCAAAGAACAGAAACAGTAGGGAGAATAAATGCCTAATAATGTTCATTGATTGTATGATAAATGATTAGTAACACGTTTCAATAACTGCACAATCAATGAAATGATAATTGAACTTTGAATTAATGAAGATCATGGATGACTCATCAAAAAAGAATTCTTATTTAGCATAGCAAATTTTGCCTATTTGTATACGCTGTGAAAATCCTCTTATGATATCAATGCATTGAGCTACAGAATTTGTGTAAACAGAATTCTCAATTCTGCCAGATAACAAAGTCTATAGAACTTAAAATTCACTTGGTGGCCAGATACGGTGGTGCACAACTTTAATTCCAGTGCTCTGGGAAGCAGAGGCAGGTAGATCTCTGTGAGTTCCAGGCCATTCTGGTCTACATAGCAAGTTCTAGGAGAGCCAGGGTCTGCATAATGGGACATAATGAGACACTGTCTCCAAAAAAAAAATCATTTTATGGGTCTAAATTGTAAATCAGTGAGGATTTCACTGAAATCAATGCTCAGAATATCATTTACTTTAAAGATGGGGCATGAGTGTCCTCTTGTGACAGACTAGGTATGTAAACTTATATGTATATATTTTTCAGTAGCCTGTGAAAAAGTTGGAATCAAATCATTTCATAAACATAAAATGTCCTCTATTACTAGGTCAATTTGGATCAGTACATTTATTTTTAATTTTTTTAATATTTTATTTATTATTTTATTTTATGTATATGAGTATATTGTCTGCATGTAGGTAAGTGCACCCGTGTCATACAATTCCCACAGAGGACAGAAGAGGCTGTCGGATCCCTTGGAACTGGGGTTATAGACAGTTGTTAACTGCCATGTGGGTGCTGGAATTCAAACCAGGGTCTTCTGCAAGAACAACCAGTGTTCTTAACTGCCAAGCCATCTCTCCAGTCCCTTAATTTTTACTGTATGTGTATGTGTGTTGCCTGCATGTATGTGTATATGTGTTGCCTGCATGTATGTAAGTGCATACAGTGCCCATGGATGCCAGCGGTGCCATCAACTCCCCTGGAATTGGAGTTGTTAGCTGCCGTGTGGGTACTGGGAACCAAACCCGAGTCCTCTTCAAGAATAGCTACTGCTCTTAACTGCTGAGCCATCTCTCCAGTCTCCTGGATCAGCACTTTTAAGAAAAGGCAAGGACCTAAGCTAATGTTAATTAACCAAGGACCTTGGTTAATGTTAATAGACAATATTCACACTAGCATGGTCTCCTTTCGATTATACAAATAAAAGCTTAGTAAATTGGAGGCTCTTCCTGCTGAACACCACTTAAGTGGGTGGCAAAGCTCTCTTTCCTCGTTGAAGCACAGCCTTCCAGAACAAGAGGAAGTCTTGTACCAAGAAAGCAGCTTGGATCATGCTTCTGCCCTTGAGGTCTCACTAGATCAGGTTTGCTTTTCAAAGGCCAATTGTTTGATCCTTAACTATTTACAGCCATTATACTTATATTAGATAATTAATTTAAATAATTAGTAACATGCAAAATACTGATCTACTAAAAGAGAAAGAAATCTGAGTTCAGGTAAAAGAAAACTAGGTTGGATGCTTTGGAACAACTTCAGAACAGATCCTTGGCAGGGGTGAACTGTTTTGGAACTATACATGGACAAGAAAAAATAGAGAAATTGGCATGTGTTGCAGTGTATGCCTATAATCTCAGCAATTGAGAAGCCAGGGCAGAAGAATTGTATACATATGGCCAGCCTGGGATACATAGTAAGTTTAAAATCAGCTTGGGTATATGGCAAGATCCTGAGAAAGAAGGGAATAAGAGAGAGGTGAGAGAGGGAGACAATGGAGGGGAGAGAGAAGAAGGGAGGGGAGGAGGTGGGAAGGGAAGAGGAAAGAAATGGAAAGAAAGGAAGGGAAGGAGGAAGAGAAGGAAGGAGGGAGGGGGAAGGGAGGCAAGGGGAGGGGAGGAGGTGGGAAGGGAAGAGGGGAGGAAAGAAAAAGGAAGGGAGGGAGGGATGGAGGGAAAGGGAGAGAGAAAAACCTAGAATAATTCCAAACTCAAAAGATTCACAACTTCATCAGGCTTAGAAAATATTTTTTAATATTTTATTATTTTTATTTTATGTGTATGAGTGTATTGCCTGCATGTATGTGAGTGCACCCACGTCGTGCAGTGCCATGGAGGTCAGATTCCCCCAGAACTGCAGTTAAGGATGGTTCATAGCCACCATGTGGGTGCTGGGAATTGAACCTGTGTCCTCTGCAAGAGCAGTCAGTGCTCTTAACCACTGAGCCATCTCTCCAGCCCAAAAATAATTTTAATAAAAGCATTCACCAACATCAAAAGTTTCACAAAATCCTCACGTATATTATGCTAAGATGAGATAGTTTAGATGCCTAGTCTCTCTTGGTGATTTTCATCTTTAACCAAATTGTTTTGATTCGCTGACCCTGAAGAATGGTTTTTCTCAGCTGCTCTTATTTTATAAGTATTTAGGTAAAATATGCATGGAATGTAAATATGTCCAGATCCTAAAATGAATTTGAGTCCATGTGACCAGAAATATAGAAAGTCTGACTCTCATTAAAAGTTAAACTACAGCCAGGTGTGGTGGCACACGCATTTAGTCCAAGCACTCAGGAGGCAGAGGCAGGTAGATCTCTGTGAGATTAAGGCCAGCCTGGTCTACATAGAGAGTTCCAGGTTACCTGAGGAGACCCTGTTTCAAAAACACAAGGAAAAAAAAAAAGTTAAACTGAAGCATCTTGCATTGACATGTGGAAATATTTTACGCTCTTTTGTAAAAAAAAAAAAAAAATTATTTTGGTGGGGGGCACACATGTGGAGTTCAGAAGGCAATTCCACCATGTGGGTTCTGGGGCTTACCAGGCTTGGCTGCAAGCATCCTCACCTGCCATCTCACCAGCCCTATGTGAACTTTGACGACTAAAACTGTACTTGTTTTCCACTGGGGATTGAACCTATGACCTCATGCATACTGATCTAGTGCTCTACCACTGAGCTACATCCCCATTAGCTGATTCTTCTGTTGCTAATGTCAACAAAACATTTATGCAGACAACTGTCTGGAATCCTTGCCAAAAGAGGGCACTCCAGGACCGTTTTCAATAAATCTAAATGTTTTGCTGCAAGTGATTACTTGTGTGAGCCTTGTTTCTCCTGGTAAGACCAGCTATACTGTTAGCTAGGGACTATCCCCAGGCAATTGTGAATATAATGAGCCCAAATGAATGTGAATGGCTAGCGTTTTTCTGAATTACATTTAAGATTTTGAGTACTTACAATGTTCTTTCGTTTTTCTCTTGAATTTATACAGGAGTCTCAGTAATAGTTACATCAACTAGAGGATTTTCATTTGTTACTGTCTCTCTTTAGAGTCCATTATAGATTTGAAATGACTGAAATACCAAAAATTTGTGTATTCATACATCACTTAATCAGTACTTATTTAACATCTGTTCCTAGCCAAACAATGAATAAAACAAGTGTAAATTCCTGGCCTCGTTGAGCTTATATTTGGGTAAAGGAAACATAAAAAACAACCAAATGAAAAGGAGAGAGGTGAGTGAACTGTTGGACCAGAACTGTGGTTTTAAATAAACTGGCGAACAGATAGAAGACACCTCCCGTAAAGAGACAAACATGCCATACAGCACTCCTCAAAGAAGCTTCTTTTTGCAACAGATGGAGGCTACTGCAGAGTTGCACATCTGGTCAGGCACAGAGAACATACACCTGGGAGATGCCCAGTACTAGGAGACACATCTGCAGTCCAATCTCTACAACCAAGCCTCATGGAATATACCAGAATAAGGGGTAAAGACTGGGCTAATGTACCCCTCAGTTCTCACCAGTGAGGGTTCCATGTACATCAGAGTGTGATGCACACAGAAGGCCACAACTGGCCAAGCTTTGGTGACTAAGAGACTGCAGAGTGTAGGATGGGACTCCTATACGGAACCTCACCCACCCACGGCTCAGGGACCATTGTGGAGGAGGAAGTGGAAAGATTGTAAGAGCCAGGGCTGGTTCATGAACAGATGAGGTGGGGGCTTCCAGGCCACTGGAGGCTTGCTTGTGTGAGCCTGCGGCAGCGGGGGCATCCAACTCCGGACCCATGTCAGCTCAATTAAAAAAGGGCCCAAAGGGGAGGTGAGAAATAGATGGCAGGCCAGCAATAGATAGAGAACTATTTGAGACTGATTGCTGTTGGGTGAGGGAGAGTATGACTTACATACGACCACTGGATTGGCTGACTAGACTCCAGTGGATGCATTTACATTGAAGGACATTTGGGTACAAACACCTGAATGACTAGGACTCAGCATGTATGGCAGAGTGCATAGGGTTCAGTGGGGGGATAGGGGGAAGCATGGATGGAGGAGGGGGTCTGGATTTGAGTGGGAAATGTTGTATGAAATTTTAAAAGCTCAATAAAAATAAATAAATAAATAAGCTGGCACAAAAACCCACACTAAGAAGGTAATTGTTAGGTCAGAACCTAAGTAAAGTGAGGTGAGGGAGGAAGAAAAGTGGGAACAGAGCAAGCCAAGCCAGGGAGAGGCACAGCACTGACAAGTTCAGATCATAAAGTGGCTTCACTGATAAGCAGAATGAAAATAACTAATTTATGACCAAAGTAGTGCGTATATATTGGCAGCTTGTGCATAAGCTCTGAACAACACTACAGACATTTGAAATGTAACAGTGTTCCCTTCTAGACATTCAGCCCCTCCATCCTTCTATCGCTCTAATATTGGTTCACTCTGGAACCCAGAGGACCCACGAGTGAGCCCGGTACAATGTATGGACTCAGGTTGAGAGCCATGGATGCCTTCACCTACTTCCCCAAACAGACCCAGGACTAGGACTGACTTTCAGAGCCTCTGGAAACACATGCATGCTGCTTAGATATTTGTTAGAGCCTAGAGCTGCCAAAGAGAATAAGGAACTAGAATCTGAAGACCAGGTAATGGGGTGAATATGATTAAATACATTATGTACATGTATGAAAGGTCATAATGAAACTCATTATGTATAGTTAATATATGGTACTAAACATCATTAAGTTTTCAATTTTCAGGCAACTTTCAATAAATGCTTTTTATTTTACTTACCATTTTTATTTTATGTGTATGTGTGTATTGCCTGCACGTATATAAGTGCACCCACGTCATGCAATGCTTGAGGAGGTCAGAAGAAGGCATCAGATTCCCCTAGAACTGGAGTTAGGATGGTTGTTATCCTCTATGTGGGTGCTGGGAATCAAACTGGCTGTTCTGCAAGAACAGCCAGTGCTCTTAACCGCTAAGCCATCTCTCCAGCCCCTTCAATAAATATTATTATAATAAAAAGAAACTGGAGTCCAGTGTGAGCATTGGCCATAAATAGTTAGGACTAGGCAGTGTGGTGATGTTATTCAGAGTAGAGCATCCAGGTCTCTGATCAAGCTCAAGTATTTGAACACTTGGTATATGGTCCCCAGTTGGTGGCTCTATTTGGGGAAGGTCATGGAACCTTAGGAGCTATAGCCTTACTGGTGGAAGCAAGTCTCTGGGGACAGGCTTTGGGAGTTTATAGCCTTGCTCCTTCTGCTTCCTGCACATGCTTGAAGATATTAACACCCAGGTTTCTGCTCCAGCCACTTCTGCCACCCATACCTCCCCACCATGATGGACTCATCCCTCTGGAATCGTAAGCCCAAATAAACTCTTCCTTCTTTAAATTGCTTTGACCATGGTGTTTTATCACAGCAACAGAAAAGTACCTACTATACCCTGCTTATGCCTAACCAGAACTGTTTCGTTTACTTCATCTGTAACATCATCCTCTAGGAGAAAGCATGGGCATTACCTCTGGCACCAGCAGAGAGAAAGGGCAAATGTGGGCTACCTGCCACAACTATTTTCTCCTGCTGAGTGCGGCCAGGTATCTGTATGAAATCTTCCTGCAGTTGGGTTAGACTGCACACAACAGGGCAGAGAGCGAAAGCATCAGCCCCACATCTTTTTGGGTACAGCATGGTTGATGAGGAAACCCAGGGGCTCCAGTCCTGTGTCCCACTCTTACTTCGGTCTCTGAAGTAGCACCCTTCCTCTGCTCCTGGACATGGTGAAGAACTTTTGTGACATCTTGAGCCCTTTGAGCCAGATTTTCAATCTGTAATGTGAGCACAGGTAAGGCCTAAATGGGACATAAAGATTGATTCATGTTTTCAGACTGTTGCAGTGACTTCTGAATTGCTGAATCTTTTCCCTTCATTTAACATTTATTTAGCATCTCATATGTGGAGAGTCAGAGCTTAATGTTTCCCGAATGAATAAAAATTGAAAAGGAGGCCAGGCATGGTGGTGCACACCTTTAATCCCAGCACTGAGGAGGCAGAGGCAGGCAGATCTCTATGAGTTCAAGACCAGCCTGGTCTACATAGTGAGTTCCAGGCCAACCCCAGGGAGACCCTGTCTCAAAAAAAAAAAAAAATGAAAAGGAAAATGTTTCAAAAGACCCAGTCAAACTAATATGTGAGCACTAGTATGCAGTAGGGATTGGGTTGTGTGGAATCTTGGTTTTGTGCTAAAGTAGGGCTGATGCACAGTGCTCACTGCTGGCAAAGGCCTCTTTTTACTCCCATCAATTACAATCCCTCACCCATAGATGCCAGTAGCAGGATGGAGGTGAGCTGGGCTTAGAGGCTCTTAATCTATTGGTCCTGAACATCACTGCACTTATGTCCCTGCTGTGTCCAGAAACAGACTCAGAAAAACATCACATCTTCGTGGTATGTTGTCTATAGGAAGAAGTCTTTCAGTAATATTTGAATAAGCAAATGTCCAGTAAAAGAGATCCAAGTGGGCAGAAAGTCATAATAGTTCCTATTATGTAGACTACAGCAGATAAGGAATTTGACATTGGAAAACAAACAAAACTGAGTTCAGAAGCTTATTCCTCTGCTCCCCTTCCCCAAGTGCATTCTGCGGCATTTCATGCTTTCATGAATATCAGGCTCCAGAATCCTCTGCTTTTTGCCTCTTACCCCTTCAAACTCAGAACTCTTGTTAGTGATTTATAATCTACAAAAGTTAAAGCTATCACGGCTGGAGAGACGCTTCAGCAGCTAAGAGCCTTGGCTACTCTTCCAGAGGGCCCAGATTCAGTTCTCAGAGCCCATATAGCAGCTTACAACTGTCAGTCCTTAACTCCAGTTCCAGGGGATTTGACACCATCTTCTAGCCTCCATGAGCATTGCATGCACATGATACACTTAACATATATGCAGGCAAAACACTCATATACATAAAATAAACACAATTAATTAATTAAAGCTATCTATACTTACCATCCATATTGCTTTTATTTAAGCAACATGACAGTTTAGGAAATTCCACACTAATTTTCACCAAAATTTATGCCCTTAAAAAGTTCATGTCTAGCCAGGTATGGTGGTGCATGCCTTTAATCCCAGCACTCAGGAGGCAGAGCCAGGAGACCCTCTGTGAGATTGAGGCCAGAATGGTCTACATATAGAGTTCCAGGCCAGCTGTGGCTACAGGAAGACACTGTCTAAAAAGCAATTCATGTTTAGGAGCCAGAGAAATGGTTCAGTGGATGAAGCACTTTCTGTACAAGTGGATTGGAGTTCAGGTCACAAGAACCTAATTAAATGCTGAATAGGCATGGCAGCCTGTAATTACAGCACTCAGAAAGCAGAGATAGGATCCCCAGAGCAAGCTGGTTAGCTAGACTAGCAATAACAGTAAGCTCTGGGTTCAACTGAGAGAACTTGCCTCAATAAATAAGGTGGCTAGCAGTCAAGGAAGACTCCCAATATCAGTCTCAGGCCTCCACAAGTACATGTTCACATGTGTATACACACAATGCAAACATGCATATACACATGCGAACACACCACACCAGCATACTCATGAAAAAAATTCATGTCTAAGGGCCTGTAGAATGTAGCTTAGTTCATAGAGTGCTTGCCTAGCATAAACAAAGCCTTGGATTTAATTCCCAGTTATAGGCATGGTGTGCTGTAATCCCAGCATTCCCAAGGAGGAAACAAGATCAGAAGTTCAAGTTCATTCTCAGCTAAATAGCAAGTTCAAGGTCATCTTGGAATATATAAGACCCTGTCTAAAAAAAAAATCATGTCTACTCTGTGAATGAGGGACGGTCATAATTTTCTATACTAAATTAGATGATGGGAGATTTGGGAAACAGTAGTAAGAGCCAGTGAAGAAGACACAGTATGTTCCTTCTTCCGATCTTCAGTGTGGGTTCTTAGTTTGAAGTCCTTTAGTTTTGGCAGGAAGATCATGTCGGCAGGTAGGCCAGTGTCAACACTATGAGTAAGCCATGCCATTTTTCTGAATGGAAATTATAAAATAAATATGCACTAAAAAAACTGTTTGCCATAAATATAACCGAGATTTTTGAAATGTAGATTCAGATATCTGGTCCTCTGTTTTAAAAGTGCTCAATCAAGATATGAGATTTTTGAAACATCTTGAGAATTTTAATTTCTCATGTTATTATTATTCATGTTATTAATTATTTCATGTTACTGAGTGTGCGTGTAGATGAAGTATGTGTGCATAAGTACAGGCACATACATGCCATGGCACATTGTGTGGAAGTCAGAGGACAGCTTTGTGGAGTTGGTTCTCTCCTTCTGTCTTTACTTGGGTTCCATGGATGGAACTCAGGTTGTCAGGCTCACAGGGCAAGTATTTTTACCTGCTGAGCCATGTCACTGGCCTGGTCTTGGAAATTTTATGAGAAAGGAAAGCTTCTGGCTAGAGCAAGAGAAATGAGTTTAGAAAACTATTAGGTGAGTGTTCATTCTGTAACAGATTACGTCCAACAAATTTCTATACAAATAGGAGAATGCTCCCTTTTGCATCTTGCTGTATAAAAAGTATATAAATAAGCTGGGCATAGTGGAGCTCACACATAATTTCAGTACTTCAAGAGGCTGAGACAGGAGGATCATGAGTTCCAGGCCAGCCTGGGTTACATGGTGAATCTCAAGCCAGTCTGGGCTAAAGGGTGAGACCTTGACTCAAAAATCCAAAAAATAAAAAAGTAATACATTTCTACCCTAAAGTCATTAACAAATGTGATTTTTTTGTAAGTTACAACAACATCCTGAAATAAAAATGTCAAGTGAATCCGTACATACACCTCTAGTTACAACTTCTACTCAGCCATAGATACCATGCTAGCGATAATAGCAAACCGTCTGTAAAATATGAAACTAGGAATATACAAGCCCAAATAAAATATTTCTTTACTTCTATCTGTCATTATATTAATAAGTAAATAACTCTAGTTTGTCACGTTCCAATTTAACTAGTTCATGTTCAACGAAACAACTAATCTTTAAAATCTTGCTTCATAGCTTTATGCTTCCTGGCAATTTGTCTGTCCAGTGTACTAATTCTCTGCATAGAAATAGCATAGCTCTACTAAGGCACAGTTATGAAAGACACAACTCTACATGAATGGGTGGAAAACATGGTAAGTTCTTTTAAAATAGAGTTTTGAGAGATACTTCTGGGGGAACTTGAAAACTCTGCTCCAATGATGATGTCATAGATAAAGGAGTCATATGCCTTCTGTGTCCATTTTTATGTGTGTGAGTGTCATGCTTGCATGTAAGTATACAATGTGTATGCAGCACCCACAGAGGCTAGAAAAAGGCATCATATCCCCTAGAACTGGAGTTGAGGACAGTTATTAGCCTCCATGTGGGTGTTGGGACCTGAACCCAGGTCCTCTGCAAGAGCAGCCAGTGCCCTTAACCACTGGGCCATCTCTCCAGCTCTTATGTGTCCATTTTTGCATTAAAAAATAGAAATAACGTTTTGGTTGTTAGATTTAGCCTTTAACGGCTGTGCTGACAACACAACAGACAGTAGCAGGGATGACAGAGTATAAGGGCTCTAGTGGAGAGGGGAGGCTATGGGAGGGTGCCATCTGGGAAGTGGGTGTATAGATGAATAAGAGGGTTTGGGGTGTCCTGTGTGATATACACACAAAAAAATCAACAAATTTTTAAAAATTAATTGCATTTGAGGAGGAAGCATAAAAACTTATGTCATGTGAATTAGTAGAGGTGATAAACATTACCATTGAAATCTGCCCGATAACTTTATAGACATACACAGGTGCCAAGAATCCGAGCGCAACCGATTATGACTAGTAATAATCAGAAACATACAGATTAGAAACGCATGCATCAACATCAAGTGTTATTAGCAAAAACAATGGGTCGATCCCACATTTTACCACCTCTTCTTGCTTTGAGCTTGTAGTGCTGTTGTCCCTTCCTGGGGAGCTGTCCTGATATCTGTGCAGGATGTTCCTGGCTCCCCAGATCCCTCCCATCTGTAGCTGTCCTCACTATTGTGCCCTCAGCCCTTCCTGACCACCTTGTCTAGATGGGTTGAGCCCCCTTACTTTTGTTTTTTTGTGTGGTGCTGTGAATTGTACCTAGGTCTTGTGCATACCAGACAAATATTTTACCAGTAAGCTACATCTGCAACCCTCCCCTTGCTGCATTTTTTTTTTTTTTTTTTTTTTTTTTGAGACACCGTCTTCCTGTAGCCCCAGCTGGTTTGGAATTCACTATGCAGACCAGGCTGTCCTTGATCTTACAGAGATCCACCTGCCTCTACCTCCTAAGTGTTGGGATTAAAAGCATGCACCACCATGCCTGGCAATAGCATGTGCTATTAATCCTAGTACTTGGGAGGCAGAGGCAGGTGGTGGATCTCTGTGAGATAGATCCAGCCTAGTCTACATAGTAAGCTTCAGACCAACCAGGACTACAAACTGAGAAGCTACCTCAAAGAAAGAGAGAGAGAGAGAGAGAGAGAGAGAGAGAGAGAGAGAGGAAAACAAAAAGAAAATATACCTTACTCCACAGCATTAATGTTAGATAACCATATTAAGGCTTTGACTTTTTAATATAAAGCAGCATATGTCATCATTAACATTAGATAGTTAATTGTTTAGCTTTTTATTTATGTATTTTTTTTGTTTTTTAATCATTATTTTTTTAATTTTTTTTTTCCATACAGAAGAATTCATTCCAAAGCAATTGACATTGAGACGTTTTCACATGCATTTCTAATCTCTATATACATGACTATCACTGGTCACAGTCGCCCACCTTCTGAGCTCCTCGGCATCTGAGCATGATTACAAACTCATAAGATAGACAGCCTTCCTCTCCCAATAGAGGCTCCATACTCTGCCATCCCTGTCACGGTCCACTGTGTTGTCAGCACCCTCAT
>NW_008335885.1:940045-956151 GCF_000622305.1 Nannospalax galili | reverse complement strand
GAGTGGGTTGCTCTGGGTGAGAAGGGTCAGGAAGCAGTATTGGTTCCCCAGGTGTCTGGGGCCCCAAGACTAGGAATGGCGCAGGGCTAAAACTAGGAGTATAGAAGGGCGAGGCGGGGGGGATGGAAGGGTGAATGTGGCTTAGGGAGTCCCGGCGCAGAGAGCTGCGTTATAGACTTACCCCAAGAGGCCTGAGGATAGTAGTGCAGGCTAGGAGAGTTAGCTGGTGGTGCAGGCCCAGGGAACCAGCGAGAGGTGAGGGCGGGGCCAGGACCAGAAGTGGTGCTCCTGAAGCCCAAGAAAGGGACTGCGTTGCTCTGGGTGAGAAGGGTCAGGAAGAAGTATTGGTTCCCCAGGTGTCTGGGGCCCCAAGACTAGGGGTGGCTCAGGGCTCAAACTAGGAGTATAGAATGGCGAGGGGGGGGGATGGAAGGGTGAATGTGGCTTAGGGAGTCCCAGCGTGTAGAGCTGCGCTGTAGACTTACCCCAAGAGGCCTGAGGATAGTAGTGCAGCTTATGTATTTATTTTTATGTGTATGAGTGTTTTGTCTGCATGTATGTAAGTGCATTAAATGTAACTGCAATATCTGTGGAGGCCAGAAGAGGACACTGGATTCCCTGGAACTATACTTATGAGTGGTTGTTAGCTGCTGTGTGGGTGGTGGGAACTGAACTGGGGTCCTTTCCAAGAGCAGCCAGTGATCGTACCTGCTGAGCCATGTCTCCAGTCCCTAATTATCATCTATCTTAATTAAAGCAGTATGAGATGTTTATCTGGAGCAAAAAGCCAGGATATTAAAGCAAACCAAAATGACAGAAAACAAAAACAGAGTCAGGTATGACTTCCATGGCTGAGGCAGGAAGATCAGGAATACAACTTCAGCTGTGCTACCTATCAAGACCTTATCCCAGAAAAGACGAAGAGGCTTCTGGGTACAGTGGCAGACGAGAGGCTGCCTCTGTGTGACCTGGTGGTGTCAGTATTAGAAAAAATAAACTATTCCCAGGAGAAAAAGAGCTTCAGACATTCACAAAAGGAGTGACAGAACACTGAAAAGTGCAGAGACAGAACAGTAATGCATGAAGAAGAAAGTCAAGCCAAGCCACGCAGCTCCTCAGCAGGGCGAAGTAAAGCGAAGGCCTCATCCAAAAGGTAAGTCAGGTGTCCCTGGTCAAGGACAGGCAGTGCCACATACAAGAAAAGCCCACCACCCCATAAGCTCAAATCTGATGTAGATTTTAGTGAGACACTGATTCCTCCAGTGGGATATGTCTCAGTGAAAAAAGAATCTCATTTTGTCACTCTGTATGACTCAGAGGGTGGTGGCCACGTACCATTCTGATAAGGACCTGTTGTTCAAAACTGAGCTGACTTGAAGACTTGAGAACAAAGGACAAGTCAGGAAGCTTAAATTAAACCTATTACAGCCACAGGGTGAGAGACAGCCCTGGGAGGCATGTCTAGAGAGCAGGAAGTTCTGTCATTGACAAACCAAAAAGATCATGCAGCAGGAAGCTCAGCTCAAGCAGTGAAGTATATAGGGAAAGGTAACCAGGTAACCAACCCTACCTTTGGTGGCCAGGAGCAGACCTCATCAACTGTGTAACCTTGAGTTTAACAGCGGTTGTGAATGAGGCCGGTGGGTGGATCAAAGTGTAGAGCCAAAATTTTGCCTGAAGTTCACCGTTGTGGAGTTTGAGAACTCTGACGCTCCTGAAGAATAATTGACAGCCAAAGCCATTAGCAGTCCAGCAAGGTGATTAATGTTTAGTGGGTTTTGAAAGTATGAAGAGAAGTGCACCCGTATAGATCTCAGTGCTGTGGCTGCTTCCCCCAGTGCTAATATACTTAGGAAACACCCCTGGGTAGAGTATTAGTCACCCTGGGAGCAAGAATCATGGCATCTCTGAAGAGTTGGAGAACCTGTCCAACTCATACACTGTAAAACTAAGTACGTTCAGCAGAGCACCCTGGGGTGCAAAGAGGAATTACTAAAGTGAAGACAGCTCTGGCAGATATCAGATAGTTGTCCAATACAGGCTCAGAACAAGCATAAATCATAGGAGGTAAAGGTCCGCAGATCCAACTCACTCTCCGCAGCTCCTCCATGTACCTGCCAGTCTCCAATTTTCAAGGACCCAGATGGAAACCATGCCAACATTTCATCTTTTTTCTTTTGGCCCTTGCATATCCTTTTGTTTCTTTATACTACAATTTTAGTAGTATTTTTATCTTATTGGCTTTTAAGAACTTTTTAAAAAATTTCCCTTCATACATTTATCTGGAGTTGTTTTGTTGTTTGTTTTTCTGTGATTGGATAATCTTATTTGTTCTTTTTTTCTATTTTTGGTTTCCTATGTTTTTCCTTCCTATTTTTAAAGGTTTATTTCTTTTCATTTTTTAAATTGTATGTATATCTGTGTGGGGGTGTTCTCAGAGTCCAGAGGGATGAGATCCCCTGGAGAAGAGTTACAGGCTTAGTATGGGTGCTGGGAACCAAACTTGGATTCTCTAGAAGAGCAGTACATGCTCTTAACCACTGAGCCGTCTCTCCAGTCCCCGTTCCTCCTATTTTTTAAGAGAATAAGGGTTTATTTTGACTCATAATTTGAGAGCACAATCCGTCATGGTAGGAAAATCCTGGAGACAGCAACTCTTTACTATTCCAGAAGGAGCATGAGGCTGCTTGTTCACATCTGGGCAGATCAAGAAGCATAGGAAGGGAAATGCCAGTGTTCTCTTGGCTTTCTCTGTATTCCCATTTTTTTCAGTCTGTATTCTCAGCCCATAAAGTGTTGCCAACCATATTCAGGATGTGCCTTCCAAAAGCCTCTCAGATATCCCTAGAGGTGTATACCCTAGGATTTCAAAATCCATTTAAGATGACAATGTGGATTAGCCATCACAAAACCATCCCTTGTCAAATTAATATGCAAACGAATTACTTTTAAGCTGTGATACTTTAAATTTATTAAATAAATGTAACTATATCTTTTCTGATGGGATTTACACATGATAAAATAAATCACACCATAAGAGAGGGTAAGATGTGATAATCTGATGGTGGCCAATTAATATACATAAATCTATATTTTTCTGGAACAGATTCCAAATTACTAAAGAAAAAATTAAGAGATTATTCTAGAAGTGGAACTCCCTGGAAGATTATTTGGCATTTAAATACTTATTCCCAGAGTGCTAGATGGGAAAGATCAAGAAAACATTTGTGGACACATGCATATGAGTCCCAGTGGTTATAGATGAGATACCATGACCACATTACCACACAACTGAAATTCACCTCTTCTAATTGGTCACCTGAAATGATCTTGAGCAAAATTTCTAGCAGTGTGATTTGTACCGTTTTATTCAGACATAATCTGCTTCATTTTATAATCTAAGCAGCCAATCCTCTTAGAATTGAGTAGGGGCAAGGCATTGTGTTTCTTAGATACAGAACATGTAGTTTTTCTATTTAGTTCCATCAATTCTCATCCATTTTAAGACCATGGAAATGAAAGTTCCTTCACAGAGGACAAGTGTACTGTTTCCAACATATCATTGGCAACTTTCAAGGGATTCCATTAGGGCATCAAGAATGTTGTTTGTGTCTGGGGCCAGGGTCTGCTCAGTGCACATGGATACAATATCATTGATAGATGATATATTACTTTTCTGTTGATGTGATAGAAACACCATGACCAAGGTAACTAATAAAAGGAAGAGTTTATTTGAGCTTATAGTTCCAAAGGGGTAAGAGTCCATCATGGCAGGAGTCGTGGTGGCAGAGGTGGCTGGAAGAAGAGCAGAAGCTAAGCTCTCACTTCTTTTAGTAGGCACAGGAAGCAAAGGGGTGACTGGAGATCTGGCAAGGCTTAAGAACTCTCTAAGCCCACCCCTGGTGACGTGCTTCCTCCAGCATGGCCACACCTTCTAAGACCTCCCAAAACAGCACCACCAACTGGGGACAAAATGTCCAAATACTTGGACCTATGGGGAACATTCTCATTCAAACCACCACAGAGGACAACTGGAGCAAGACATTGCTACTTACTGCTGCTGAACGTGAAGGCTGTTCTTTTACTTCACCATTCTTGCCTCTTCCTTTCAGCTCATTATTTCTTCGTAAAGAGCTCTTTCCACTCTTCAGTTGCATGCTATCTTTCTTCCAACTGGGCATAGTAAATTGGAGGTGGTGGCACTCTGCTTCTTCAGGCTTCTACCAAACAGTAACATACTGGTGATACAAGGCTTCATCCACAGAGGTCTGCTTGTCAGGATCAAATACTAACATCTTCAATAACAGATCTATGGCTTGACTTGCTTTGACTCTGCCTCACTCATATTCTGATGGAAATATCCAAACTGGAAAGAGTTCTTCAAATTTGATACCAGGACATTTTTTAGTATTTTTTTTAATTTTATGAGTGTATTGACTACTGCGGGGGGTTTGAACCAGTGACCCCCGTGCAGTGATGATTGGGGATGAGTAAGCGCACCGTTCACCAGCCCATGCCACCCCCAGTACCGGGAACACTCAGGCGCAATGGGGAGCCGAGTCAAGCAGGGACTCATTTATTGCAGGTGTTACAGAGCTTATAAAGGCATCTGGAAATCCCCCTCCCCCCTGAGGGTGTATCTTAAGAATGGTCACACGCTGATCATGCACTCCTCAGCAATGCAGAAGTATCCTTTAGACTTTTAAAACAAGTCAGGCCGCGCCCCAGTAACTTCCTCTAGGACCTTTGCAAGGTGGGGCCTTTAGGTCCCCACGTATCCCCCTTTTTATTTTTATTTTTAAGGCCGGACTGACTTTATTTCACGGGTTACCCACCTCATAGGCGGCTCCCTAAGGAGAGATGGCTATCTCTTTCCTCTAATCTTATGCATTTTTTCTTGTCTTAGGTTGTGTCATCCCTGATCAAGCCTTGCCTGTCAGTGGATCATGCACCTGGCCATGTGCATATCCTGTCTTAGGAGTACTTCTCATGGGACATCTTACCCCTCTTTGGCTAAAAATGTGTCATGATTAAGGGCAACCATGTGGGTAATGCCAGCCTGTGACAGTCTTAGTCTCTGCCTAACTCAGTTAGCCAAGTGTGGGCAACCAGAGGGGGTATATTTCTGGGGGAGTCTTCCCACCAGAGGAGGTGGGCCATGGCAGTTCCAAGGGTCCTCTGTCACTGAATTATCTGGTAAAGACACTTAAAGATAAGCATTATCAAGAGAAACAAAGTAAATCATGGCATAGGACAAGTTGAAATACTTCTGAGACCATGTACCTTTTAGCCAATCAGCCAGTTGTCAAAGAGGCTGACTGGCAATGAAGCCAAGGAACTGAGTCCTTTAACTCAGATGGATACAAATAAAGAGAGGAATTTTGTCTCATGAACTATTGTCCATGGTCCGTCATGCTAGTCAGTCGGATCCTGGCCTACCCACTTAAGGTTTTTCGCAGGCACCCATATGGGGTTTGAATCTCCCAAAGCCTCGACCCATGGTTAGCAATGGATCTGGTCCTTTCCATTGCCCGGTAATGGGATCATTCCGTCTTACCCGTACATCAGGTCTCTGCTCCTGTCATCCCCAATGTTTCTGAAACCGGGATTCCAACTGATTTTTTTTTGAAAATTAAGAACATTAAAAGTGAATAAAATCATATCCAACTGTTGGTGAGGCTTATTCCCCCTTTTTGTTTTTGTAATTGAATTTTTAGGTTTTGATGGTTGAGTTCTATAATAGCTTGACCTTGGGGATTGTAGGGAATACCTGTATTGTGTTGAATTCCCCAAAGTGAAAAGAAATCTTGTAAATTTTTACTAATGAAACATGGTCCATTATCAATTTTAATTCGTTGGGGCAATCCCAACGTAGCAAAGCACTGGAGAAAATGAGACTGAGCATGTTTAGACTTCTCTCCTGTATGAGTGGTAGCCCAACAGGCATGTGAGAATGTGTCAATGGACACGAAAATATACTTAAGCTTTCCAAAAGGAGCATAGTGTGTGACATCCGTTTGCCACAAGGAATTGGGCTTGAGCCCCCTGGGGTTTACCCCTGGCTGTTGCAGAGGTGGTCTGCCTCTGCATTGCCTTGGGATAAAAGCTCAGGCAATCCTTGGTGCCCTCTAAGATGCTGTAAGAAGATAGGGGCTTCTCTCTCCTTAAGGAGCATATGAGTCTGAATACTGTCAGAAAGCAATGGCCATGAGTTCCTTGAATTGAGCTGAGCCATCACAAATGTGGATGTATCTTTTTGGTTTCTCATCTGCCCCCAGGTATACTACCACTGCAGCTCCAAATCTGCCCCCATCAGTGAAAACATTGTAGACTTTTACTAAGGGCTCCCTGAGCCCAGGATTCGGCGAGTGCTGCTGCCAGTGGGGCTGTAACACTCGGGGGCTGGGTGGATCCCCAATTGCCCATGGAATGGACAGGATGGGGGCCCCCTGAGCCACCTTCCCTGAACCGGGCCTTTCCAGCCGTCCCAGAGCTGGTCGTGGCACACCGCCAATGGTGGGTTTGTTGTTGTTGTTTGTTTTTTGTTTTTTGTCTTTTTTCTAAATGCTCCCAGCGGTGGCCAGTCGCACAAGCCCCTGACTCACTCACGTGTTAGACTCCTTGGTCCGTGTTTCAATGCCGACCCAGTGCGCTCCACTCCGCCTGCCTTTCTGAGCATGGGTCCTGAGCATGGGTCCCGGGAAGCCCTGAAGTTTGTCAGGGGATGCCTAAGGTGCCACTTGTTACTTTGGCCACTTTTGGATTCACTTCTGTTGCATTTCTGCATTCTTCATCAAACTCTTCCCATGATTCCCATGCCAGAGTTTCTGAAGGATCATCAGGAGGTGGCGCTGAGGGCTTAGGGCTCTCGGGCCAAAAGCATGCCTTTAAGGCTGAAATAATAGGGTAGAACTCCAGCGGTGGATCAACCCCCAACTGAACCTCCCTTTGTCAAGCTAGACGTTGCACATGTTCCCATGTATCCCCAGTAAAAACATTAGCCCCAAGTAGCCAGGGAGCCAAATGAACAGCCTCTGCCCAAACCTTTTGAGCTACCGGATCTGACAGATCCAATCCCCTACTTTTAAGCATATCTCTCAGTGCTTTAACCACCGAGCCCTCAGGCTTATTAGTTGTGTTACCCATCTTTTGGGTCTTGCTTACCCCGAACACTTGATTGGCCCCAATCCATTTGTTTTCTTTTCTTCTTTTCACCTTCCTTCAGTGCCAAACTGGGCATCAGTTGCAGAGGGTTCGAACCAGCAACCCCCGGGCAGTGATGACTGGGGATGAGTAAGCACGCCATTCACCAGCCCATGCCGCCCCCAGTACCGGGAACACTCAGGCATGATGGGGAGCCTAGTCAAGCAGGGACTCATTTATTGCAGGTGTTACAGAGCTTATAAAGGCATCTGGAAATCCCCCCCTCTCCGAGGGTGTGTCTTAAGGATGGTCACACACTGATCATGCACTCCTCAGCAATGTGGAAGTATCCTTCAGACTTTTAAAACAAGTCAGGCTGTGCCCCAGCAACTTCCTCTCGGACCTCTGCAAGGTGGGGCCTTTAGGTCCCCACAGACTACATGTACTGCAATACCAGAGGAGGTCAGAAGACAGTCTCAGATCTCCTGGAGCTGAAATTACAGACTTCTGTTAGCCACCATGTGGGTGCTGGGAATCAAACCCAGGTCCTCTGTAAGAGCAGTCAGTGCTCTTAACCACTGAGCCATCTCTCCAGCCCCGATACCAGGATATTTTAGCCTGTTTTGTACATAATTCCTCACAGTTGGCTAAAGTTTCTTCATGATCTCTGCTGATGATGTTTCCAGCTGTTCAATATCTTTATACCATTGGTCAATATGGTCATTGCCTTGAACTATCAGCTGCCCCACGATACAACCCACTGAACTAGATATCAACATTCTGTTTGTAGCTCATGCCCAGAATGACTTCTATAGCCCAATAATAGGGAGTTATCATGTAAGGGATCATCATAACGTTGGTGCAGGCTTTACAGGCCAGGATTTTACAATGTTGCTAGCCTTTAAATCTCCAAATTATTCCGGTTAATACCACAGAGCATCTGGTAAAGAAGATAGGATATTCTCTTGTGGTCCAACTTCTTAGTTCTTTGATCACCTATGAGTCTCTGTAATGGCTGATGCCCACTACAAAAAGAAGTTTCTGTCACCAAGGTTGAGAGCAGCAAAAATCTATGGGTCTAAACATAAAGGTTTAGAAGGCAATTTGACAGCATGAACATTTAACAAAACAACAATAGTGGGATTCCCCTCTAGGGCTGATGATATTCCCAGTCATGGGATTTTGACTAAGTTTACAGTACCAGGCATGAATTCCTTTACATGGAGTAGGCCTAAAATCCAATCAGAAAGCAGTTGGTTACCTCTATAACAGTTATGTAGTGTTGTAATTGTGGGTGCATTCTCCAGCCAAGGGATTTGACAATGGTACTAGCTATTCAGAATATTGTTTAATGTCTTGACTACAACATTTATTCTAAGTACTGGAAGAATGTGGCCACTAGTAGGCTACCCACATTCCAGTGGATGATCCCACACCCATGCACATGTGAGCAGCACTAACAGCTCAGTGTGTGTGTGTGTGTGTGTGTGTGTGTGTGTGTGTGTGTGTGTGTGTGTTTATTCTGTATTGAGCTTCTGTAATTTCATAAAATGGTTCCCAATCAAATTTAGAACCCCCTCCCCATCCATACCTCCCCCATACCCCCACCAGACCTCATGTATTCTGCCATACATGTCATGTCCAATCCAGTCGAGCATTTGTACCCAGATGTCTTTCAGTGAAAATTTGACAACTGGAGTCTACTCAGCCCATCTAGAGATCATATGTAAGGCACACTCTCCCTCACTCAGTAGCAATCAGTCTCCAATAGTTTTCAATCTAGGGCCAACCCAGCACCCATTTCTCCTCTTCCCTCTGGGCCCTTGTTTAATTAAGTTGGCATGAGTCCTGTGCTCAATGCCACCATTGCCACAAGTTCACATGTGCAAGCTTCCAGTGGCCTGAAAGCCTCTCCTTCCCCATGTTCATGAACCAGCCCTGGCTCTTACAATCTTCTGCCCCCTCTTTCGCAATGGTCCCTGAGCTGTGGGTGGGTGAGGTTCAATATAGGAGTCCTATCCAAGGATACACA
The DNA here is from genome assembly GCF_000622305.1 of Nannospalax galili. Classification (NCBI taxonomy): domain Eukaryota; kingdom Metazoa; phylum Chordata; class Mammalia; order Rodentia; family Spalacidae; genus Nannospalax; species Nannospalax galili. The sequence goes on along the minus strand of NW_008335885.1, from coordinate 946,976 downwards.
CTCTGCAGTCTCTTAGTCTTTAAAACTTGGCTAGTTGTGGCCTTCTGTGTACACTGCACTCTGTTGTATAAGGAAGCTTTACTGGTGAGAGTTGAGGGATGCATTAGTTTTTCTCTCTACCCCTTGTTCCACTATGTTCCATGAGCCTTAGCTGTAGAGGTTCCACTGTAGATATATCACCTAGTACTGGGCATCTCTCAGACATGTGTCTGTATGTCTCTGTGTCTGACCAGTTGTGCAATTCTGCAGTAGCCTCCATCTGTCACAAAAAGAAGCCTCCCAATGAGTGGTATACAGTACGCTCATCTGTAAATACAAGGATCGATATTTAGCATATAATAAAAAACTTCATTTGTCTAGCAATATGAAAGCAATAGGATCTGTGTCTTCTCTTGCCATGTGTATTTGGCTGAGTTTACAGTGCCACCATGAGTCCATTCACATTAAGAGGACTTTAAGTCCAGTCAGATAACTGTTGATTGTCTCCGAGATAACAGTGTTACTGCTGCACCAGTAGAGGTAGTTGCCGTGCCAGTTGTTATGGTTATTAAGCTTTAAGGCTAGGTTGGACCATTGATTGCTTTTCTCCCTTGGCAGTTTGCATATTATCATCTAGCATGAGGATCGCCAAACTTCAGGTTAGAAGGCTTCCAGGTCAGTTTCTGTTCCATTGCTTCAAGTCCTGTATCCAAAGTTTGTCTTGTCTTCAGCAGTAGGGTCTTATCTACTAGTTCTGGGAAACAACCAAGAGGTTTGGCAATAGCCTGTGTTATTTTGGGAGTCTCCTGGATCACCCTCACCAACCACTCAAAGGGAAGTCTCTTCTGTCTGGCAGTATGTTCCTTGCCAAGTGACTCCAAGGTATACATATGCACTAATGTCCACTGTATGTACATTTCTCATGGGGTTTTGAGGGCATCACGTTTCCCTCTGGGTTTTCTAGCCCCCCAAGATTCATTCATCTCTACTCTTTTTCCTCCCACACAACCTCCCTCCCCAATTCCAGTGCCCCCATTATCCCACCCTCCCCCCAATAACACCTGCCTCCCACCATCTCCACTCTCCTAACTTCCCTCCCTAGCCCCACACCGTGAGCCCTTGCATGTCCCTTCCTCCTCTCCTCCCTGCTGAACACCCACTTTTCCCACCACCACCCTGGTAGCATCTGTTCCCTAATATCCCCCTCTCAGGTCCTTTCTTTTCCTTTACCTCCAGGCATCCTTTCCATTTTCCTGACTCTTGGTGTTACATCAGAATTTATAAAGTCACACATAAGGGAGTGATACTACAATATACAAATGAGGGAGAATATATGTCGCTTGATTTTCTGTTTGTGTTACTTCACACAACAGAGTATAACACTCTCTAGTTCCATCCATTTACCTAAAAGGTTCATAATTTCATCTTTTCTTACTACTTAGTAGAACTCCCTTGTATAAATGTACCACGTTTTCATTATCCATTCATCAGTTGAGTGATGTTTAGATTGTTTCCATTTCTTAGCTATGGTGAAGAGGGCAGCAACAAACATAGGTGTATGGGTATCTCTACAGTATATGTCCTTTGGGTATATGTCAAGGACTGGTATAACTGGATCATATGGTAGGTTCGTTTTTAGTTTTTTGAGGTTCTCCACACTGCTTTCCATAGTGGTTGAGAGTTTGCATTCCCACCAGCAGTGACTGAGCATTCTTCTTTCTCGACATCCTCTCCAGCATTTGGAGCCTTTTGTTCTCTTGATTTTAGCCAGTCTGACTGGGGTAGATGGACTCCTAAAGTGGTTTTTATCTGCATTTCTCTAATTACTGACGATGTTGAGCACTTTTTAAGATGTTTCTTTGCCATTTTTATTTCTTCATCTTATCACCCACCTTTTTATTGGGTCATTTATTTTCTTATTTCTTTGTTTTTTGAGTTCTTTGTATATTCTGGACATTAATCCTCTGTCAGATGTGTATCTGGTGAAGATTTTCTCCCACTCAATTGGTGTCCTCTTCCCTTCCTTAGTTATTTCTTTTGCTGTACAGAAACTTTGTAATTAATGAGGTCCCACTTATTGATTGTTGACCTTAGTGCCTGAGCAGCTGGTGTCCGGATTAGAAAGTCCTTTCCTATGCCTATATCTTTGAGAGTGCTACCTATGTTGTCTTCTAGCAGTTTCTGAGTTTCAGGTTTTATATTGAGATCTTTGATCCATTTGGAGTTGACTTTTGTGCCAGTAAAAGATAAGGGTCAAATTTCATTCTGCAGGTGGAGATCCAGTTTGGCCAGCACCATTTGTTGGAGATACTTTCTTCCATTGCGTGTTCTTGGCACCTTTGTTGAATATCAGATGACTGAAATTCCATGTACTCATGTTGGGGTCTTCTACTGTGTTTCATTGATCTGCAGATCTATTTTTGTGCCAGGACCATGCAGTTTTTGACTATAGCTCTGTAAAATAATCTGAAATGGCAATTCCCCTCAGCATTGTTCTTTTGCCCAAGATTCCTTTGGTTATCCAGGGTCTTTTTTTATTACATATGAATTTTAGAATGATTTTTCAAGCTCTGTGAAGAATGTTGTGGGTATTTTGATTGGCATTGCATTGAATCTATAAATTACTTTTGGTAAGATGGTCATGTTCACAATATTGATTCTACCAATCCATGAACATGGCAGGTCTTTCCATCTCCTAGTGTCTTCCTCTATCTCTTTCTTCAGAGATTTGAAATTTTCATTGTAGAGATCTTTAATGTCTTTGGTTAGGTTTATTCCTACGTATTTTAAGTTTTTGAATCTATTGTGAATGGGAGGGTTTCCTTGAATGCTTTTTCTGATTGCTTGTTATTGGTATATAGAAAGGCTACTGGCTTTTGTAAGTTGATTTTGTAACCTGCCACTTTACTAAAAGTATTAATCATTTCTAATAGGTTTTTAGTTGAATCTTTGGGATCTCTTATGTATAATATATCATCTGCAAGTAGAGATCATTTGACCTCTTCTTCTTTTCCACTTAGTACTCCTTTAATTTCCTGCTCTTGTCTTATTGCTCTAGCAAGAGTTTCAAGCACAATATTGAAAAGGAGTGGAGATAAAGGGAAATCCTGTCTTGTTCCTGATTTTAATGGGAATGCTTCCAGTTTTTCTCCATTTAGAATAATATTGGCTATGGGTTTGTTATATATATCTTTAATTATGTTGACGTATGTTCCCTTCAGATCAGTTCCTTCTAGGACTTTTATCATGAATGCACGTTGGATTTTTGGCAAAGACCTTTTCTGCATCTGTTAAAATGACCATGCAATTTTGGTCTTTAAGTCCATTTATATGTTTCATTACATTTATTGACTTATGAATATTGAGCCATTCCTGCCTCTCTGGAATAAAGCTGACTCCTTTCATGTGGATAATCTTTTGGATGCATGTCTGTTTGTGGTTTGCAAGTATTTTGTTGAGTATCTTTGCATCTATGTTCATTAAGGATATGGGTCTGTAGTTTTGTTGTTGTTGTATCTTTGCCTGGTTTTGGTATTAGAGTGATGCTGGCTTCATAGAAGGAGTTTGGGAGTTCTCCCTCTGTTTCTATCTTTTTGAATAATTTAAGCAGTATTGGTTGTAGATCTTCTTTGAATGTCTGGTAGAATTCTGTGAACTTTTTTTAGTATGATGGTTTTGTATTACTCTTTTATTTTCTTTGTTATAGTTCTTTATAAGCTGTTGATCTCTTCTTGATTTAACTTTGGTGGTGTCCATGATTTTAGAAATTCATTCATTTCTTTCAGATTTTCAAATTTAATGGAGTATAGACTTTTAAAGTATTCCTTTACGATGTTCTGGATTTGAGTGTGTTGTGTGTGTGTGTGTGTGTGTGTGTGTGTGTGTGTGTTGTGATGTTTCCCATTTAGTATCTGATTTTGTTGATTTGTATTTGCTCTTTCTTTCTTTGGTTAACTGGGCTAAGGATCTATCTATCTTGTTTAGTATTTCAAAGAACCAGCTTTTAGATTCATTGACTTTCTGTATTGTTTTCTTTGTTTCTATTTCATTAATTTCTGCTCTGATTTTTGTTATTTCTTCTCATCTACTAGGTTTGGACTTGTTTGTTCTTGCCTTTCCAGAATCTTGAGTTATACTGTTAAGTCATTTACATGCGCTCTTTCTGATTTTTTTTAATGTAGTCAGTAAGAGCTATAAACTTCTCTCTTAGGATTGCTTTAAAGATATCACAGAGGTTTGTTCCATTGCATTCTCATTTTCATTTAGTTCCAGGAATACTTTTATTTCTTCCTTAATTTCTTCTTTGACCCATTCATCATTCAGGAGTGTGTTGTTTAATCGCCATGATTTCGTGTAGTTACTAGAGCTTATTCTATTTATTTGTATTTGTTAACATTTGTTTTGTGTCCCAGAATGGTTAATTTTGGAAAAACTTGCATGGGCTGCTGAGTAGAAAACATATTCTTTGTTGCTTGGGTGGAATATTCTGTATATGTCTGTTAGGGTCATTTCATGCACGATATCATTTAATTCAGATGTCTCTGTTTATTCTTTGTCTAATTGACCTGCCTGTTGAAGATAGTGGGGTATTAAAGTCACCTTCTACTACTGAGTTGATGTTGATCTCTGTTTTATAGCCCTGGAGTACTGTTTTTATGAAATTGGGTGTTCCAGAGTTTGGTGCATATACTCCATGATTATAATATCTTCTTGGTCAATTGTTGCTTTGATTAGAATAAAGTAACCCTCTTTATTTCTTCAAATTAGTTTTAATTTGAAGGGCATTTTGTCAGATATTAGAATTGCAACACCTGCTTGCTTCTTAGAGTCATTTGCTTGGAATATTTTTTTCCATCCTTTCACCCTAAGGTAGTGTTTATCCTTGAAGATGAGATGGGTTTCTTGCAGACAACAAAAGATGGGTTTTCTTTCTTGATCCATTCCACTAGCCTGTGTCTTTTGACAAAGGAGTTGAGGCCACCGATATTTAGTGTTATTATTGAAAGATATGTATTGTATACTGTCGTTTTAACTTCTTTGTGTTTGTGGCCCTATTTTGTGCTTCCATTATTATGCCTTTCTTTTTTTCTTTCTGTGGCCTTTTGGGTATACTCATTCCTTTCTTGGATTCTTTGTGTTACTTCAAGTATTCTCTGTAGGGCTGGTTTGGTGGCTATGAATTCTTTCACCCTATTCATGTCATGATAGATAGTTTTGCTGGACAAAGTATTCAGGGTTGGCACCCGTGATCATTTAGAAACGAGAATAGTTTGGTCGAGGCTCTTCTGGCTTTCATAGTTTGCACTGAAAAGTCAGCTGTAATTCTGATGCGTTTTCCTTTATATGTGACTTACTCTTTTTCTCTAGAAGTTTTCAGTACCCTCTCTTGGTACTGTACATTTAATGTTTTTACTATGATATACCGTGGGAGTTTCTGTTCTGGTCATATCTAGTTGGTGTTCTATGTGCTTCTTGGATCTCTATAGGTATATTAGGGAAATTTTCTTCTATAATCCTGTTGAAGATCTGTTTCATGTCATTGGCCTGGAATTCTTCTCCTTCCTGTATGGCTATAATTAGTAGATTTTGTCTTTTCATGTTGTTCCACACTTCCTGAGTATTCCATTCCTGTGAATTTTTTTAAATTTTACATAGTCTTTTCCTAAGGAGTCTAGATCTTCAACTTTATCATCCAGTCTTGATATTCTGTTTTCCATTTCATTCATTCTGCTTGTGAGGCTTTCTCCTGTTATTTCTAATTGGCTTATTGAGTTTTTCAATCCCATATTCATTTCTGTTTGGGGTTTCTTCATTATTTCCTATCTCTTTTGTGAATTCACTTTTTGAGTCATGACTTGTTTCTGATATTTCATTAAGCCACGTGTTTATATATTCTTGGGCCTCCATCATAAGTTTACACCTTTCTTCTTTGAGTTCTTTGAGTTGTTTGTCTATGTTTCTTGAAGGTTTTTTTTTTTTATCATGTTTATGATTGTTCTTTTAAATTCTGCGTCCTAGGATTCCTCAGGGTGGTTCTCACTGTAGTGTGCTTCTGTAAGACTAATGGGTTGGGGGCATATTTTCTTGGTTTTTCATATTGTTTGTGTTTTATGTTGTCGTTTGGGCATATGGATGTTCTTTGTTGGTTATGTGTACAACAGGAACTTCTCCTCTGCTCTTGTTTGACTTAATTTTGGTTCTGTTTATATTGATTATGTAGCTTAGTTGCTTTTTGTTCAGGTATGGAAAATAAATTGGTGTGTTTTCCAGGTTCTTGTAGGGTAGTAGACTGGTCTGGGTAAATGGTGGGACAGGGTAGTAGGTAGACTAGTCAGGTTAGTAAGAGGACTGGTCTGTGTCAGACAGATCAGGAGCCAGTGGAGTCTATGCAAGGGAGTTTAGCTAGTCTGAGTTAGGAAGTTAGTCCAGGGATCTGAGGTGAAGGAATTGAGCTTACCTGGCTCCAAGACTGGCAGGGATCAGGGTTGGGGTGGGTGAGATGAATGGAGTAGAGATGCAGTGGGCAGGATCTGACTTACCAGAGTTCTGCCTGGGCAGATCTGTCCAGCTGATCCAGATCCAGGAAAGATGACAGTGAGGGGACCGCCTAAATAGGGACTTAGCAATCTATGGTAGGGTATTCAGCTAGTCTGGGTTATGAAGCTAGTCCAGGGAGCTGAGGTGAAGGAATTGGGGCCTGCCTGGGTCCAAGGCTATCAGGGGACAGGGTAGGGATGGGAAAGAGGAATGGAGTCTCAGTGTGTATTTTAAAAAGAAGAAATGTTGGGGATGTGGTGGCGCATGCCTTTAGTCAAGGCCAGCCTGGTCTACATAGTGAGTTCCAGGCCAGTGGGGCTACAGGAAGACCCTGTCTTGAACAAAAAGAAGGAGAAGAAGAAGATGAAGAAGAAGAAGAAGAAGAAGAAGGAGGAGGAGGAGGAGGAGGAGGAGG
>NW_008335885.1:927678-939904 GCF_000622305.1 Nannospalax galili | reverse complement strand
TCTTTTGATTAAGAATACTTATTTTTGGAATGGCAGAGGTGACAGAAGGAGAAGGAGAAGGAGAAGGAGAAGAAGAAGGAGAAGAAGAAGAAATTGGGTGTGAGACATGTTGGGAAGGTCTAGAGGGAGTTGGCTGGGCTGGCTGAGCATAGTGGATGGTAGATAGGATCAAAATACATTGTATATATTTGAAATTCTCAAATAATGAATAAAAATGTCTTAAATTTTTTGAAAAATCCACTTTCCCATCTCAAAAAAAAATGATAATGTTCCTCTTCAAAGGCTCATGGCCATCTCATAATGCAAAATACATTCAGTCCAACTTCAAAAGTCTCCACAGTTTTATAATCTTAACACTTCAAAAGTTAATAGTTCAAATCTCTTCTGAGTCTCTTCTAAGATCGGGGAATCTCTTAAAACTATAAACTTCCATTAAAAACTTACATACTTTCAACATACAATGACACAGAGAAAGTGTTTCTGTTCCAAAAGAGAAGAATAGAAGGATAAAGAAAGTGCGGACCAAGGCAAGATTGAATCCTAGCATGTCCAATATCTAGAGTTCATGGTGGCACCATCTGTACTGCCATGGGATTGAGCAGTCCCCAGCTGTTTCCTGTTATACATGTGCTCGCTCTCACTCTCTCTCACCACTGAATGAATGCAACTTTTCTAAAAAAAAAAAAAAAAGAAAAAGAAAAAGAAAAGAAAAGAAAGACCCCACATTCTCCAATGTCTTGAACTTACACTTCACCTTCACAGCTCCATACATAGTACCCTCAGACTCTTCATGTAGGGAAACTGACACAACTACAAATTGTGTTAGCAATTTTCTGGAATCTTGGTGCAAGCTCCCAAGACACACTCACTTTTGCATCGCACATGCTTGCAATAATGGCTCCATATGAATGATTCAAGATCTCCTGCCAACTCAAATGTAACCTGGACTTCTTGGATCACCTACAGTGGCTACTTTGTGCCTTTGTGACTAAATTAGAGAAAATGCTTCCTAGGCAGCCCTCTTCAAGCAAGGCATCCCATTTGAACAGGGGTGCCTAGGAGGCTCTCTATATTCAAGCATTCACTTTTCAAATGAAAGGCTTTCAGATGAGTTTTTAATGTGGTACCTTGGAGCTCTCACAGGGTCAGGTCTTGCCCTCACAACACCTTTCCTCTTGTACCACCCACAGCCCAAGGTCTCTCCTTTATGTAATCAATCTCTGTAGTAACTGTATCCAAGTTGTCCACACCAACCCTGCCCTCAACTTAAACTGGGTTCAAGCTTCTTTCCTTGTCAAACTGTATATTTTTTCATGCCTTTCTGATCTATTCTTTTTTTTTCCATCAAAAAATTTAAGTTAATACAGTGAGAAGTAATCATGCCACAGCCTCAATGTTACACTCTATTAAAACTTCCTCTGCCAGGGGACTATGGAACATCTCTCAAAATGTCCTGTAACTGTGGTGAGTCACTTGTCCTCCTGTTCAGGGAAGCCATGGAGACCCCACCAGATGGACTTGAATCAGTGTCCAGCCTACAAAGAGGAGGGTCAACTCAGAGGAAACATCTCATTCATGCTTCCAAGTGAAGCAAGACATGGTTGAGAAGGACCTTTGACTTATCTACACATAGGTGGAACTGGTAAAAGAAAGGAGCCAGGAACTCCTCCCAAGCCCATGTGAGCCCTGAGGAACAGATCCTCAAATGACCTTAAATGCAAAAATAAATTGATTTATTTGGGCCAACTGTATGGGCTTAAACACCCAAAGGGAAAGTATAACCAAAGAGTTCAAGGGATTACATGTCCCAGACATTAGGCTTAAGTCTATCTAAAAAGTTATTTAGACAATTACTTCTCATTGATTATTTTGTTTCTAACCAGAAAATGCTGCTCAGATGTAAGGCTTCAAATCTTGGTCTCCAATATTGTAGTGTCCACCTGTAGCTAAGGGAGGCAACCAGCTATTGTTCTAAAATGATGAATAAATTTGTTTTCTCCCCTAATATAGAAGCCTTTGAGAGGGAACTGACACTGATTCTAACCACTCCAACAGCTATCAAAATACCTGAAAACAAATCCTGAATCCATCATTCTAGAGTCCAGCCTTGGAAGACAAAAGAAAAATGAGGAGGAACCCAATAGAAGGATGCTTTTGGAAGCCCTTGTCAAGAAATTCCAATGCACTCTCATATGAACATTTGAAAATTGCCATGTTCTGACTTTTTTCTAATTCCCTGTCTAGGACTTATAATGCTAATTACTCTTGACTTTACTTCTCCTTCACATCTCCTAGTCACAATTCAAGGACTTTCTTTTCCCCTTAGAGATAAGAGTTATGCAATAGACCCACTGAAGGGGTATTCCAATTGCCTCACCCTGAATCCCTGTTCAGCATGGAAGAAGCCAAAGCGGTCTGCATCCCTATTCCCTACTGGCAATTTGGGTAACCTCTTCAGAGGATGGTGCGATAAAAATAGGAGGTAGGAATTGGCTAGGCAATTAGGGTAAAAAGACCCCAAAGTAAAGTAGCCAGTTTCTTGGCTAAAAGTCAAAATGTCCTTGGGCCTCTTAGCAATATACTCTGTTCCAAAGGCAAAAAATGTCGAAAGTGTTTGGGAGCTTGTCTCTAATCCTTAAAAGATTTTAGGGTTACCTTTTCAGAGTGGGGAATGTTAAAGTAGCTAAAATTCCCATAAAAATAAATAAATAAATCCAAAAAAAGAAGAAAGAGTACAGGAAGTTATCAGAAAAAGTGATGGGAAGATACAGGAAGAGTTGGAGTGGAGAAGTGGGCATGGATTTGATCAAAACATCTTATATGCATGTATGAAATTCTCAATAAATTATTTATTTAAATAAAAAAATGAATTCTGAAAAAAAAAACTTCTTCTGCCAAACAAATTAGCCAATTTCTTTTAAATTCAGCTTTACTCAAGTTTTTAGGACACAGGAAGAATTCAACTAGATCTTTATAAGAATATGGCCTCTAGCGCCCCCTTCCCAACAGAGTACTTCCTTTCTGAAACATGAGCCTGGCCTTTACTGTCCATACATCCTTTTTTATTTGTGTATGTATTTATTTATGTGTACGAGTGGTTTTTAATATTTTATTGACTTTATATGCATTTCATATAATAGATCTTAATCAAATTTAGACCTTCTCCCCATCCCCCCTTACTGGATTTCATGCATTCTGTCATATATGTTAAGTCCTTTCCAGGCAAGCATTTATACCCAGATGTCCTTCAGTGCAAGTTAATCCACTGGAGTCTAGTCAGCCTATCTAGAATCTCTCTCTTAAAGATCTACTCTCCCTCACCCAATAGTAATTGGTTGTCAATAGTTCCTAGCTATGGTTGGGACCTGTTGCCCATTTCTCTTGTTCTATGCTAGGATTTTCTATGCATGTCTGAGTTGGCATGGGTATGTGTATGCTATCATCATTGTTGCAAGTTCGTATTAGCAAGTTTCCAGTGGCCTGAAAGCCTCTGTTTCCTTATGTTCATACACCAACCCTGGCTCTTACAATCTTTCCACCTGTCCTCTGCAAAGGTCCCTGAGTGTAAGTGGGTGAGATTTAATATAGAAGTCCCATTCAGGGACATGCACTCTGCAGTCTCTTATTCTCTAAAACTTAGCCAGTTGTGCCCTTCTATGTGCATTGTACTCTGCTGTATGAGAAATCTTCACTGGTGAGAGTTAAGGGATGTATTAGTATTGTCTCTACCCCATGTTTCATTATGTTCCATGAGCCTTAGGTGTAAAAGTTCCACTACAGATATGTCATTTAGGGCTAGGCATCTCTCATCGATACCATCTCTGTGTGTGACCAATTGTGGAACTCTGTAATATCTTCCAACTGTTTTGATGAGTAGTATATGGTATACTTGTCTGAAAGTATAAGGATCCATATTTAGCATGCAGTAAGAAATTTCATTTTTCTAGAGATATGACAGAGATAGGGATTTCTCTAGGGTCTATGACCTCTCCAGCCATGTGTATTTGATTAAATTTACAGTGCCACCCATGAGTTCCCTCCCATTGAGAGGACTTTAAGTCCAATTAGATAGCTATTGTTTACCCCCAAATAAAAGTGATACTATTGCATCAACAGAGGTAGTTTGCTGTGCCAGTTGTTGTGGTTATTAGGCTTTAGAGTTGGGTTGGACCATTGATTGTTTTTCTCCTTTAGCTGCTTGCATAGTATCTTCTAGAACTATGAGACCTAGTTTTCAGAGAGAAGGCTTCCAGGTCAGTTCCAGCTCCATTGCTCCAAGTCCCATGTCAAAAGTATGTCCTGTCTTCAGCAATAGGGTACTACCTTCAGTTCTAGGAGGTAATCAAGGGTGGTGGCAATAACCAGTGTCATTTTGAGAGTTTCTTGGACTACCCTTGACCAACTGCTCAAAGGGAGGTTTCTCCTGACACTGTGTTCCTTGTTATATAGCCTTCAGGTATACACATGCCCTCATGTTCAGATATTGTATCTGTGTATTTTTTTGCGGGGGGTGAGCTAATACATTTTCCTCTGTCTTTTTATGCCACCTAAGGTTTATTTATCTCTCCTTTCTCCCTGTCTAACCACCCTCCTCCCTCACCAGTTTAAGTACCCTCATTTTCCCCTTGATAATACCTGTCTCCTATTACCTCCCTCTAGTGAGTTCCTTCTTCTCCTTTACCCCCATGGTTCCTTGAATGTCCTCTCCTTCTCCATTTCCAGTTGGATACCCCCATTTTCCTCATTTCCCCCTTGGTAACATCTGTTTCCTACTATCCCCCTCTTTCATGCTCTTTCTCTTTACTTCCGTGCTTCCTTTCTATTTTCCTGGCTCCTATTGTTACATCAGGATATATACTCACATGCCTGCATGTATATAAGTGCATCTGTGTCATGAAATGCCGTGGAGACCAGAAGAGGACCTCGGATTCCCTGGAACTGAAGATGTGGATGGTTGTTAACCACCATATGTGTCCTGGGAACTAAACTCAGGTCATCTGAAAGAACAGCCAGTGCTCTTAACTGATGACTGATTCTCCAACTGTCCACATTTCTATAAGTAAGACAGATAAAAATTTAGGAAATCCTACCTTCGGGAGAAGGCCACAGCCCTCATAAGCCTCAACTCAAGTCTCAGATATAGATGAAACAGTGATTCTTCTGAGGGATAATTTCAGCCCTCCAAAGGCCCTGAGTGAAGGAAGGCCAGAAAGCAGCTGAGGAGAGCAGTGTGCTGGACACTGGCAAACCAGAGTACAGGTAGCAGGAAGCTACCTGGGGCTAGGATGTACATAAGAGATAGCCCTGCCCTCGGTGGCAGGGACTAGATCTCATCAACAGAAAATGACCCTTCATTTTTAAAGATCTGAGTGTGAGACTGAAAGATCACACTCTGGAGCCACCCGTGCATGTCATTCACTGCTAAGGAGTCTAAGAATTCTGAGATTCTGGGGGATACGTATGATATTCATAACTGCATCCCTCTAGCAGAGTGTTTAATACTCAAGAAATATTGAGAGTACAAAGACAGGTCATCTGCCTGCATTGATCTCAGTGCTGTGGCTGTTTTCCTAACTCCCAATGCATTTAGGAGACAACCCCAGCTAAAATATTAACCACCCAAGGGGTTAGGATCTAGAGTTTAGAAAGGTGAGACGATCTACCCACCCATGCCCTGCAGAGCTGAGGGAAGTTAGCAGAGCCACCTACTATGCAAAGAATTCAGAGAAGGGAAGTTACTACATTTTTAATGCACTTCTTCCCATTTTGGAGCATAAATCGGTTTTCTTTTCTTGGTTTCTCTTTTTTTTTTCCTTTTTTTCATGTCTCTCTTTTCTTCACTTAGTAGTATTTTTATTCGAGTTCTTTTCTTCCCCTTTATACATTTGTTTAGTTTTGTTTTTGAACTTTTTCAATTATTGAGAAATATTTCGGAGATTTTATTTTTCCTTGTTTAATCTTTTCTAATCCAGTCCTCTTTTCTCCCTGACAGCATTCTTCCCTACCACCTCTTTATTCATCCTCCTTTTAATGGCGATAGCCCTGCTTCTCTTCTATCTCTCTGCTTCTCTGTCTCACTCCTTTACTATGTCCTGTGGGAATAACTTTTCTAGGAACACCTCCTATCTTACCTAACCTTGTAATCAAAGTTAATCTTATGTTTTGAGATCATTTAACACTATCTGTTCAGTTTTCCTTCCTACTGTGTAATCAGCTTACTGAATTTAGCTAGCCTCTAGGAAAGCAATGTAAACAATCTTAGTAGGGTTTGAGCTCCTCTTGCAATTAACTTTGACAAACACAGTTAAACTCTTAGCTTTAATATTAAATTATGCTTCCTATTTCTTCCCCATGACCTTTTTGTGGCCCTAACCCAGAATACTGTGTATGTGTGTTGTGATGGTATCATTGCTGGAAGCATATTGAGAGCTATGGATATCCACAGTTAATGCTATAAAACACTGGACTTAGGTTGATAGCCTCTGTTCATGGTTTTATATGCTGCTCTGGGTCAATAGGGGTCAGACAAGGCAAGTTCTTCCCTGATAAAATTTCATTTCTTTCCCATATCAAGCTAGATGTAGTCTTTAAATAAATAAAAAGGATAGCCCTTTATTGGAGGGACAATTCCAAAAGAAATCAGAAAGGAACAGTTCTGAGAACAGATCAGGCTCACTCTTGGTTTAAACAACTCTGGGATTTTAGTCTTTCTCAATCAGGCACTGCCACGTTGTGGTATCTGCCACAATTTTCAAAGTAACACTAAATAATTTTTCACTTCGTAGTGTAACCACATTTGCTTAGACATTTTCAGTCATGGTCCTTGATGATGCTTGAGTGAGCTGTAATTCATTTTAAGTGTGTTTCAGTATTTTGTATGGTTTGATGCTATTGCTGATACAGAAGTTTGTTGTCTCATCCCTGAGTAGTCCTGTGGTGTGACCTTTCAAGAATAAGTTTCAAAATAAGTGGTCCCCAAAATACAGAAGAGATGTCCAAAACAAAATGTGTGCAAGTAACAACAAAGAAATGCAAGAAGCAATTAAAAAATAAGGCAGCATTCCTTCAAAAGATAATGGTTCCCCAAGTACTGTTCTAGTCTGCTTTCTACTTCTGTGATAAAACACTCTGACCAAAACCAACTCATGGATGAAAGGGTTTATTTGACTTACAGCTCACAAGTCCATCATCAAAGGAAACCAACACAGGAACTGAAGTGCAGATCACAGAGGAATGCTGCTTACTGGCTTTCCCCGCTCTCTCTCTCTCTCTCTCTCTCTCTCTCTCTCTCTCTCTCTCTCTCTCCCCTTTGGTCTTTTTGAGACAGGTTCTCCCTGTGGCCCCAGCTGGCCTGAAACTCATTATGTAGACCAGGCTGGCCTTTAACTCACAGAGATCCACCTGCCTCTGCCTCCCGAGTGCTGGGATTAAAGGTGTGCACCACCACGCCCAGCTTTCAGCTACTTCTCTTAGACAATTTGGGCCCACCTGCCCAGGGATGAGAACACCAACAGTGGGTGGGACTTTCCTATATCAGCCAACAGTTAAGAAAATGTGCCATCAACAGGCCCACAGACCAATCTGATGGAGACCATTTCTCAAATGAGGTTTCCTCTTCCCAGGTGTGCCAACAGTTGAAGTTACGAAATAGGTAAAATAGTAGATTAAGATTTCAAGGGGCTGGAGAGATGGCTCAATGGTTTAGGACACAGGCTGCTCTTGCAGAGGACCCAGGTTTGATTCCCAGCATCCACATGGTGGCTAATAACTCCAGTTCCAGGGGATACGTTGCCCTTTTCTGACCTCCACAGACATTGCACTACATGGGTGCACTGACATACATACAGGCAATACACTCAAACACACAAAAAATAAAAATAAAGCCATGTGTGGTGGTACATGCCTTTAACCCCAGCACTCAGGAGGCAGAGGCAGGTGAGTCTCTGTGAGTTCAAGACCAGCCTGGTCTACATAGTGAGTTCCAGGTCAGCTGGGGCTATGGGGAGACCCTGTCTCAAAAAGACCAAATAAATAAATAATAAAATTAATAATTAATTAATTTAAAATATTTCAAAAAGAAGGTAGCAAGATGACTCAGTGAGCCAAGGTGCTTGCTGATGACCTGATTATTGGGATAAGTCAGGAGTGCTTGGAATGTAGAGCATGGCCATGCTGGAGACCTCCCACTGAGGATGGCAGAGGCCAGGCCCGCTCCATTCTAAACACACTGTCTCTTACCCAACAGCCCCCAGGCAAAACTATTAGGTCTCTAATCCCTTAATCCTAACTGGGTCTCTTGTAGATCATGTGACTGGACAATAGGACAAAGGCCATGTAGCCTTAGAGGCCCTCTCCCTCCCCCTACCTGCCTGTGTGCCAGAAATCCAACCCCATCTCTTTGCGCAAAACCTCAAAAAGACCAAAAAAAAAAAAAAAAAAAAAAAAAAAAAAAAAAAAAATTTTAAAAAACCAAAAAATCCAAAGATTTTGCTCTCTCTTACCCACAGGCTTCTCTCTCAGGGGTAAGTCGATTGGGCCCTCTGTGCCTTGACTCCCCCAGCCTCACTCCCCCTCCCATCTCCCCCGCTGGTCTCTCCTCCTAGCCTGGGTCCTGTTCCATTCCTTGTCTTAGCGCCCCAGACACCTGGGGAACCACCGCTGCTTTTTCCTGACCCTTTGCATCCAGAGCAACTCACTTTCTTCTCAGGTCCCCAGGAGCACTGCTTCTGGGCCTGACCCCAGCCTCACCTCCCTCTGCTTCCCTGGGCCTGCAGAACCTACAGGTCTCTCTCTCTCTCTCTCTCTCTCTCTCTCTCTCTCTCTCTCTCTCTCTCGTAAGTAGATCTTGCTCTCCCTGTGTTGATTCCCCCAGCCTGACTCACCCTCCCATCTCCCCATCAGGTCTCTCTTCCTAGCCTGCCTGGGTCCTGTCCCATTCCTTGTCTTGGAGCCCCAGACACCTGGGGAACCACCACTGCTTCCTGATCCTGTGGATCCAGACCAACTCAGTTCCTTCTCAAGTCCCCAGGGGCACTCTGGGCCTGGCCCAGCCCTCACTTCCCTCTGCCTCCCTGGGTCTGCACAACCTGTCAGCCTCTTTCCTGGATGCCAGGCTGACCTTTCCTCTTCCTGGTCCTTTGCATCCAGGCCAACCCAGCTCCCTCAGTGCAGTCCCCAGGGGCCCTTGGGGCTGCCTCACACTCCCATCTTCCTTTGCATCTCTGTGTGGCACAGCCACAAGCTGCCCTAGACCAGCATCTTTCCTGGGCTTGGCTCCCAGGTCAGTCCAACCCCCAAATACCTGAGGCCAAAATCTATCCTGGATGGATCCAGACCTTAGGAGAAAGCCTGAGAGCATCTGATTCTCATCTGACTTGGGCCTCTGTGGGAACTCCTGAAGACAAAAGCAATCTGGCCACTCCAATATAAAATCAAAAGAGAGAACTGGAACCTTAGAGGAACCAGCTTTTCATGCCCAAAAAGTAAACTACAAAGAAACATTAAGTTCACAAAAAGAAGCAGACCTAAACTTGAAGGCTTGAGTCTCACACAAGAATCAGAAACTATAAAAGAAATTCACATCCCCACCTCCCTTTGCATCCCTGAGTGGCACAGCCACCAGCTTCCAGGGACCAGAAAGTTTCTTGGGCCCTGCTCCCAGGCCAGCCCAGCCCCCAAATTCCTGAGGCCAGCATCTTTTCCAGAGGGATCCAAACCTTAGGAGAAACCCTGAGAGCATCTGATCCTCATCCGACTTGGGCCTCTGTGGGAACTCCTGATTAGCAAGATGAAAACCATTCGACCACCCCAATATAAAAGTCAAAAGAGACAACCTGGAGCCTAGACCAACCAGCTTTTCATGCCCAACAAGTAAACCACAAAGGCACACAAAGTTTACAAAAAGAAGCAAGCAGAACTAAACTTGAAGGCCCGGGTATCACACAAGAGTCAGAAACTACAAAAGAAATTCACATGTCAAAATCACAGAGAAAAAATAATAACATGAAAAACCAAAAAAACATAGCCCCACCAAATACAAATGGTCCTCTATAAGGGTACAGTGAGAACCCCCTAGAGATAATGCAGGACATGGAACTAAAAGAACAATTATAAACATGATAAAAAGAATTCAGTGAATTTAAAAAACACATAAACAAATCAAAGAACTGAAAAAAGATAGAGACCAACTTCTGAAAGAATTCGGAAAAGAGTTAGAAATATTGAAGAATACTCAGGCCAAAATGAAGAAGGAAGTGAAATACTCAGTAAGCCAATTAGAAATGACAGGAGAAAGCCTCACCAATAAGATGAATGAAGTGGAAAACAGAGTATCAAGACTGGAAGTGAACGAACTAGACCACTCAAGCAAAGATTATGAAAAACTTAAGAAATCACAAGAATGGAATATGCAGGAATTGTGTGACACCACAAAAAGACCAAACTTATAAATCATGGGCATACAGGAAAGAGAAGAGTCCCAAAATAATGGCATGGACCAGATCTTCAACAGAATAGTAGAAGAAAATTTCCCAAAATCAAAGAAAGACATGCCCATACAAATACAAGAAGCATATAGGACACCAAACAGACAGGACCAGAAAAGAAACTCTCCTTGGTACATCATAGTAAAAACACTACACGACAAAACAAAGAGACAATACTGAAAGCTGCAAAGGACAAACAAGTCACATATAAAGGAAAACCCATTAGGATTACAGCTGACTTTTCAGTGCAAACTATGAAAGCCAGAAGAGCCTGGACCAAAGTATTCCCAGTTTTAAATGACCACAGATGCCAACCCAGATTACTATACCCAGCCAAAATGTCTATTATAGTCAAAGGGGAAAGGAAAATCTTTGATGACATAAATAGGATGAAAGAATTCATGTCCACCAAACCAGCCCTTCAGAGAGTTCTGGAAGCAATACAAAGAGCTGAAGAAAGGAATGACTGCACCCAAGGGGTTGTGGAAAGAAATTTAATGAAGGTATAAATGTGGAAAAGTACAGCTACATCACGAATGTAAATAGAAATAAAAATGACAGGATTTAATACTCATCTTTCATTAATAACTTTAAATATTAACAGACTGAACTCCCCAGTCAAAAGACACAGACTAGGTGAATGGGTTAAGAAACAAAACCCATCTTTTTGTTGTCTGCAAGAAACCCATCTCACTTTCAAGGACAGACACAATCTTAAAGTGAAAGGATGGAAAAAAATATACGAAGCAAATGGTACTAAGTAAAAAGCAGGTGTAGCAATTCTAATTTCTAACAAAATAGACTTTAAACTAAAATTAATCAGAAGAGATAAAGAGGGCCACTTCATTCTGATCAAAGGAACAATAAATCAAGAAGATATCACAATCATGAACATATATTCACCAAACTCTGGTGCACCCAACTTCATAAAAACAATACTACAGGACTTTAAGACCCAGATTAATCCCAACTCATTAATAGCAGGGGACTTCCATACCTCACTGTCTCTATTAGGTAGGTCAACAGGGCAGAGAGTTAACAGAGAAACATCTGAATCAAACAATACCATATGTCAAATGGACTTAACAGACATCTACCAAGTATTCCACCCAAGCACTAAAGGACATACTTTCTACTCAGCACCCCACGGAACCTTCTCCAAAACTGACCATATACTGGGGCACAAAACAAACCTCAACAAATACAAAAAGATTGAAATAATTCCAGGTATTCTATCAGACCACAATGTAATAAAGCTTACAGTCAACATAGGAAGAAGCCCTAGTGACCACATAAACACATGGAGATTAAACAACACACTCCTGAATGATGAATGGGTCAAAAGAGAAATTGAGAAAGAAATAAAAGTATTCCTGGAACTAAATGAAAAGGACAATACAACACAACAAAACCTCTGGGACACGCTGAAAGCCGTTCTTAGAGGGAAGTTTATAGCTCTAAGTGCCTACATCAAAAAATTAGAAAGAACACAAATAAATGACTTAACACTGCAACTCAACACACTTGAAAAGCAACAGCAAATGAAACCCAAACCCGGCAGACAAGAATAAATAACAAAAATCAGGGCAGAAATTAAGGAAATTGAAACAAAGAAAACAATACAAAGAGTCAACGAATCCAAGAGCAGCTTCTTTGAAAAGAAAAACAAGATTGACAGACTGCTAGCCCACTTAACCAAAAGAAAGAAAGAGCACCTCCAAATCAACAAAATCAGAGATGAA
>NW_008335885.1:926421-927261 GCF_000622305.1 Nannospalax galili | reverse complement strand
CTCCCAAATTCTTTCTATGAAGACAACATCACTCTAATACCCAAACCAGGTAAAGACACAACCAAAAAAGAAAACTATAGACCCATAATCCTTAATGAACAGATGCAAAAATTCTCAACAAAATACTTGCAAACTTCATACAGACACACATCAAAAAGATCATCCACCATGATCAAGTAAGCTTTATCCCAGAGATGCAGGGATGGTTCAATATACATAAATCAATAAACATTATAAATCATATAAATGGGCTCAAAGAGAAGAATCACATGGTCATCTCAAAAGATGCAGAGAAGGCCTTTGACCAAATTCAACATGAATTTATGTTCAAAGTCCTAGAGAGAATTGGACTGGAGGAAACATACCTCAACATAATTGAAGCCATATATAACAAACCCACAGCCATATGGAAACCCTCCCATTCACAATAACCTAAAAAAATCTCAGAGTAAACCTGACCAAAGACATTAAAGACCTCTACAGTGAAAATTTTAAATCTTTAAAGAAAGAGATTGAGGAAGACATCAGACGATGGAAGGACCTCCCATGCTCATGGATTGGAAGAATTAATATTGTGAAAATGACCATCCTACCTAGAGTCATATATAGATTCAATGCAATGCCAATCAAAATCCCCATGACATTTTTCACAGAATTGGAAAAAACTATCCTAAAATTCATATGGAAGCCCAAAAAAACTCAGATAGCCAAAACAACCATGAGCACGAAGAGCAATGCCGGGGGGATTAGTATACCAGATTTTAAGCTGTATTACAGAGCTATAGTCATAAAAACAATATGGTACTGGCACAAAAATAGACCCATAGACCAATGGAACAA
>NW_008335885.1:924654-925083 GCF_000622305.1 Nannospalax galili | reverse complement strand
AGAGATAGGACCATAGGAGAAGGGTATTATTAAGGGAGAAAGGAGGGAAATGGGGCGCCTTAAGTGGGAAAACCATGATGGAAGGGTGAGACAATGAGAGAGATAAATAATGCCTAGCTAGTTTTGAAAACCAGAGGGAACCATATTACTCCTACAACCTACTGAAAAATAATACATTCCAGATCAAGAAATATATGCCTAGGTAAGGTTTATCTGAGAACAACTGGTCTTTGCCCAAGCTTTATCTACATGACACACAGTAATTAAAAGTACCAGACTGGTGGAACTAAACTTCTTGGATGTTTAACAGACATACTTTGAGGCCTATACTAATTTGGTCATAGGAACATAAGGGACAGTTTTTGCTCCTTGCCCTCCTACGTCGACTAGTTCCAGGGGACTGTGAGCATCTCTCAAAATGTCCTGCAG
>NW_008335885.1:907672-924523 GCF_000622305.1 Nannospalax galili | reverse complement strand
CGAGCAGGACCTTTGACTTATCTTCACATAGATGGAACTGGTAAAAGAAAGGAGCCAGGGTCTCCTCCCAAGCCCATGTGACCCCTGAGGGATAGATCCGCAAATGACCTTAAGAGTAAAAGTAAATTGGTTTATCTGGGCCAACTGTATGTCCTTAAATATCCAAAAGGAAAGTATAAACAGAGATTAAAGGGGTCAATATAATTTCTTAAGAGTCCATATGGATAGCTAAAGTCTACATAACAAGCAACAATGCCAGATAGGAGATACCTTCTTTTGAGTTGTTGGCCAGGGTGACCAAAGGGACTCCCAAATAGTAACCCAGCATAGAACTGGGAAAATGAACAGCAGACCCTAATCTTATCAAAAGGAATATAGACAACTGATTACCACTAGATGAGGAACAGCTGACCCTCCTAAAACAAAGACCTCTAGATAGGCTGACTAGATTCACCAGAAGGGCAGGTAGTGAGGATTAGCTGGTGGTGACAACAACCCAGCAGACAGTAACAGGGATATCAGAGTATAAGGGCTCTAGTCGGGGGAGGGAGGCTATGGGAATGTGCCATCTGGGAAAGGGGTGTGTAGTTAAAATGCTTCTTCTAAGTATGTGGTTATTAAATAAATAATTAACTGGGGAAATATATATATAATGTATAAAATTTGCAAAAAATCAATCGAACAAAGCACCTATTCTATTTAAAGGGAAAAAATTTAATATTTGGATATGAGTTAATTAGGATATATGTGATTATTTTACTTAAAAATGGTATTTGCTCTTTTTAAGTGTCTTGCGTCAGAAAACAAGTACACTATATTTTAATGATGGTATTTATTAGTAATTATTTTATCATGCTTTGTTTATTCATACTTTCTCATTTTTAAATAATATGTGTATAATAATGACTCTATACACTATGTTCTACAGGAAAATAATTTCCCTAAAAGAAATCCTTCAAAAGCAAAATACATCTTTTATTTAGAAAATACTAATATATGAGATATTTAAAGGGTATGTTGAAGTATTGTTTGCATATATACTCTGGAGTTAATCTGAATTTACTTTTCTGTGGTAGGAGAAACAAGTGAAGAGGAAGGTGCAAATGAAATAAGAGGATATGAATAATTGTATGTGAGTAGAGTGTGTATCAATGAAACTCAGTTGGAAGGAAAAAAAATCCAAAGGTTTCTAAGACAGATTAATTCAGTCCAGAACCTAGAGGGAAAAGTCAGCCACATAAAGGAAAATCGGAAAAAAATAGATGAGAAAAATAGCAATATGGTTGAATAACCTCGTAACATAGAAGAAAATTCAACAAGGAAATTGAGATCTTCAAAGTAAACAAGTAAAAATGTTGGAGATTAAACTCTATATGAATCAGTTTTTAAAACACTATGAAAAGGAGCTGGAGAGATGGCTCAGTGGTTAAGAGCACTAGCTGCTTTTGCAGAGGACCTGGGTTTGGTTCCCAGCAGCCACATGGTGGCTAACAACTGTCCTTAACTCCAGTTCCAGGGACTTCAACGCCCTCTTCTCACCCTCATGGGCACTGCACAACATGAGTGCACTTACATACATGCAGGCAATGTGCCCATACACATAAAATAGTGATGACTAAAGTATTTTTAAAACACTGTGAAAAGCATCACCAATAGACTCAACCAAACAAAAAGAAAAAGTCCAGAAATGGAGGACATGGTTGAAGAAATACCACATTCAACCATCAATAAGAAAAATAAGTAAATGAGTATGACTATAATATTCAAGAACTCTGGGATACAGTAAAAAGAGTGTGTCTAAGAATCCACTGGTAGGAGCCAAGATGAACACTAACAGTATAGAGAATCCACGCAATGAAATTATAGCAGAAATTTTCCCAAATTTAGAGAAACAGATATTCAAATTAAAGAGAAATGTATAACTCCAAATACCCAGGGCCAGAGAAGAACCTCTCCATGACATAACATAGTCAAGATATTAAAAAAGGAAAAGGCAATATTAAAAAGCTGTAAGGAAAATGTCAACTCACCTACAAAAGCACAAACATCAGAATAGCATCAGATCTCTTTGTCAGCAACTCTAAAGGCCAGGAAAGAAAGAGTGATATGTTTCAAGCTCTAAAATGTAAATAACTGCCAATTAAGATTGCTATACCCAGGGCTGGAGAGATGACTCAGTGGTTAAGCACACTCATAAACCCAGGTTCAATTCCCAGCACCCACACGGAGGTTGAAAACTATTCATAACTCCAGTTCCAGGGGATCCGATGCCTTCTTCTGACCTCGGGCATTGCACAACACAGGTGCACTTATATACATGCAGGCAATACAGTCATACACATATAAATAAGAAAGATAGAACAAAGAAAGAAAGAAAGAAAGAAAGAAAGAAAGAAAGAAAGAAAGAAAGAAAGAAAGAAAGAAAGAGAGGGGAGGGAGGGAGGAAGGGAGAGAAGGAAGGAAGGAAGGAAGGAAGGAAAGAAAGAAGGAAGGGAGGGGGGGGGAAGGAAGGAAGGAAGGAAAGAAGGAAGGAAGGAAAGAAAGAATTAAATAAGATTGCTATACCCAACAAAACTACCTTTCAAAATTCATGGAGAGGGGTTCAGGAGATAACTCAGATAATAAAGTACTTGTCTTACAAGCATGAAGACCTGACTGACTTTCATCCCCAGAACCCACATTATTTTTTTTTTTAATTTAAAAAAAAGCTAGACAAGTAAGTGTGTGCTTGTAATCCCAATTCAAGGGAGGCAAAGATAGGCAGATTCCTGATGCTCAAGGGCTAGTAAGCCTAGCCTACTTGGCAAGTTCCACATGAGTGAGAGACCCTGCCTCACAAAACAAGTTTAATAGCACCTGAGGAATGGCACTGAGGTTGTCTCAAGGCCTCTATGTGCATGTTCCCACATGTGTACCCACACACATTCACCATCACACATGAACACAAACATGCATGCATACATGTACACAAAATCTCCTATAATCAAATGAAAATAGAGCACAGATTACCAAAACCTTTGGTATATAGCTAAAGCAGTTCTAGTAGGAGAGTTTATAACTATGAGCACTTACATTGAAAAATAAGCAAGATCTAACATAAATAACCTAACAATATGCTTCAAGGTCCCAGAGAAACAAAAACAATCCAAACCCAAAAAATAAGAGATGCCACAAAATAATCAAGGTGATTGCGTAAGTTAATGAAATGGAGCCTAAAAGAATGATGATAGAGTTAATCAAAGGGTTGTTTCCCAGCCAAAATAACTAAAAAAAGATACAGAGAAGACCAAAATTAATATAACAAGAGTTGAAAAAAGAAATGTTACTACTCATTCCAATGAAATACAGAGAAACATTGGGGAATGCTTTGAAAGCATATTCCAAAAAGCTGGAAAATCTTATAAGTTGATAAATTCCTGCACAATGTGGATAATATTAAATCAAGAAGATACAAACATGTTAAATAGATCCGTTATAATTAATGGACTTGAAACAGTAGCAAAAATTCATCTTAAAAAATCCTAAAACTGAATGGATTCATTGATGAATTCTACCAATCCTTTAAGGAAAATCTAATGCCATAAAACAATAAGGAAAGAACATTACTATACTCGTTGAATGAAGCCAGCATCAGTAATAAAACTGGATAAGGACATAACAAAGAAAACTATAGACCAATTACTTTGATGAACATAGACACAAAAATTATCAAAAAAAATTCTCGCAAATTAATTTTTTCACTTTTTATTGATTTTTTGTGTGTATTCATACACAACATCCCAAAAAATCTTATCTTTATACCATCATCCCAAATGGCACCCTCCCATAGCCTCCCCCAACCCACTGGAGCCCATATGCTCTGTCATCCCTGTTACTGTCCACTGTGTTGTCAGTTCCCCCAGCCATTCCCCAGTGGCAAATCAAATTTAAGAACACATTATGAAAATCATACACCACAACCAAGTTGGCTTCATTCTGGGAATGCACGATTGCTTCAATATATGCAAACTAAAAAAATGAAATTCATCATTTCCCAGGATGACTATCGCATCATCATCTCAATCAATCTCAGACAACACCTTTGACGAAGTTCAACATCTCTTCATAATAAAAGCCCTGAAGAAACTAGTAGAAGGAACCTACCTTACCACAGCAAACCTGTAGTCAATTTATACACTAAATGGGGAAAAACAATGTTTCCCCTAAAATCTGGAAAGAGACAAGGATGCCCACTCTCCCTACTCTTATTCTAACCTAGAACAGTAAGATGACAGAAAGAAGTAAGAGGGATAAAAGTAGGAAAAGGAGCCTGTGCTGGATAGCTTTAGTGTCACCTTGACACACCCGGGTTGAAGAAGCCTCAACTGGGGAATTGCCTCTATTGGACTGGCCTGTGGCCATGTCTGAGGGGTATCTTCTTGATGAGTGATGTGGGAGGGCCCAGCTCACTGTGGGTGGTGCCACCCCTGGGCAGGTGGGTCTGTGTTGGATAAGAAAGCAGGCTGAGCAGGGGCCAAGGGTGTAAGCCAGTAAGCAGCATTCCTCCATGGCCTGTGCTCCAGCTCCTGCCTCCAGATTCCTGCCCTGAGTTCCTACCTTGGGCTCCCTGATGAACTGTGACCTGGGAGTTGTAAGCTGAATAAACCCTTTCCTCCCCAAATTGGTACTGGTGAGAGTGTTTTGTCACAGCAATGAAGAAACAAACTAAGACAGAGCCAAATTATTAAATTACAGACAACAGGATCTTATACTTAAAAAATCCTTACGATTCCATCAAAAACCTCTTATATCTAAAAAAAAAAAAAACAGTTTCAGAAAAGTAGCAAAATACAAAATCAACATACATAAATCAGTAGCTTTTTGAAATATCAATAATGATCTTGCCAGAAGGGAAATCAAGTGAAAATCCCATTCACAATAGCTTTAAAGTGGCTCAGGCTTGTTGTCCCAGCACACGGGAGGCGGAGGCAGGTGAATCTCTGTGAGTTCAAGTCCAGCCTGGTCTCCATAGTGAGTTCCAGGGCAGCTGGGGCTGCAGGGAGACCCTGTCTCAAAAAGACCAAAAAAAAAAAAAACCACGGGAAGCCGAGCGTGGTGGCACACGCCTTTAGGCCCAGCACTCGGGAGGCAGAGGCAGGTGAATCTCTGTAAGTTCAAGACCAGCCTTGTCTACATAGAGAGTTCCAGGCCAGCTGGGGCTACAGGGAGACCCTGCCTCAAGAAAGGACCCCCCAAAAAATAAATAAACAAACAAACAAACAACTAGGACTAAATGTAACCAAGGAGGTGAAAGATCTCTACAATGAAAACATAAGACACTGAAGAAAGAAATTGAAGATACTAGAATATACCATTCATGCTCATGAATAGGCAGAACTAATATTGTGAAAGGGGCTATATTGCCAAAATAACTGTAGAGATATGAAACAATGCCCATCAAACCACAATGGTATTCATCAAAAAAGAAAAAAATTCTGACATTCATACAGAAGCACAAACAGCCAAAGCAACACTTAGCAGAAGAAGTGATGCTGAAGGTATCACACTACCTAATCTTAAATTATATGATAGAACCAAAGTAACGGAACAGCATGGCAGGGACCAGTGAGATGGCTTGGTGGATAAGAGCATCTGCTGCCAAACCTGAAAACCTAAGTTTGATCCCCAGGACCCACCTGGTGTAAGGAGAGAACAAACTCCCACAAGTTGTCCGCTGATCTCCACATGTACACGGAGCTCAGGTCCTCTAGAAGTGCAGCAAGTGCTCGTAACATCTGAGCCATCTCTCCAGTCCACCATTTGTAAATCCTTGAGATTATTTTCTATGCTATGACTTCCTGGTCAGAAAATCCTTTCGTATGCCATTATTTTGAAGTGTGTTACTTACATGTTTTCCTCTATAAGTTTCAAAGTTTCAAGTGTTACATTAAAGTGTTTGATTCATTTTTATTGATATTTTGTGCAGGCTTAATAATAATAATAATAATCTACTTTTAGATATGGAAATCCAGTTTACCCACTTGTTAAAGAGGATTTCTATTTTTTTTAATGTATGCTTTTTACAAGTTTGTCAAAAATTAAGTGACGATAAGTCTGTAGGCACGTTTCTGGATTCAATATTCTATTCCACTTAGTCTACATGTATGCTTCATGCCAGTACCATGCTAGGGTTTTTTTCATTTTTTAATCACATTAAATTATTTATTTGTGTGTGTGTCCTGAGCTGGATCTCCAGGACCCACGTAAAGATGTAAGGAGAGAAGTGACTCCACAAAGCTGTCCTCTGACATCCACTTGTGCACTGAGACACACACTGCCCCGAACACACACAAACACACACACACAATGCATACACACGGATGCACACACACACATATACACAAAAATGAGATTTTAAAACAAAAGGAACTTCTGCACAGCTGAGGAATCAATCAGTGGAGTAAAGAAACAGCACACAATATGAAAGAAAACTTTTGCCAACCACACACCAGACAGGGCATTAATATCTAACTCCAAAAATTAAAAACCAGAAAAGCAAATCTTCCAAGCATAAATGGGCTAATTAACCAATTAGACAGTTCTTAAAGGAAGAAATCAAAATGGGCAATGAATATTTGAAGATGTGTTCAGCTTCTTAGCTATCAGGGCTATACAAGTTACAACTGCTTTGAGATATCATCTCACCCTAGTCAGAATGGCTATCATCGAGAAGCAAACAAACACAAATGCTGACGAGCTTGTGGGAAAAGGCAAAATTCCCACTGCTGGTGGGAACATAAGCGACAGACACTGTGGAAACCAATATGGTGTTTCCTCAAAATATGATCCAGTTATACCATTCCTGGATACATACCTGTGGTGGTTTGAATGAGAATGTCCCCCATAGGCTCCAAGTATTTCTACATTTTGTCTCCAGTTGGTAGTGTTGTTTTGGGAGGCCTTAGAAGGCGTGGTTTTGCTAAAGGAAGTATGTCACTAGGGGCGGGCTTGGAGAGTTCTTACGCCTTGCCAGACTTCCAATTGCGTTCTGCTTCCTGTGCCTGTTTGAAGATGTGAGCTGAGTGCTTAGCTTTCTGTTCCTACTCTGGCCACCTCCTGCCACC
This sequence comes from Nannospalax galili, assembly GCF_000622305.1. Classification (NCBI taxonomy): domain Eukaryota; kingdom Metazoa; phylum Chordata; class Mammalia; order Rodentia; family Spalacidae; genus Nannospalax; species Nannospalax galili. The sequence goes on along the minus strand of NW_008335885.1, from coordinate 917,420 downwards.
ATGCCTACCTGCCATGGAACCATAAACTTAAATAAGCTTTTCCTTCTTTAAGTTGCCTTGGTCAGTGTTTTATCACAGCAACAGAAAAGTAACTAATACAATACCTAAAAACTTCTAAGGCAGCATACCACAGAGATACTTGGACAGCCATGTTTACTGCAGAACTATTCCCAATAACCAAAATGGGGAATCAGCCTTGAGGGCCATCAGCAGACAAAAAGAAAAGGAAAATGTGGTATGTAGACACAATGGAATTTTATTGAGTTCTGAAGGTGAATAAAAATATAACATTTGCAGGAAAGTAGTAATACTAGAGGTCATTATGTTAAACAAAATAAGACAGAGTCAGAAAAACAAATACCTCGTGTTGCCTTTCATATGAAGAATCTAAATTTAAATTTACATAAACTATAACAGTAGAAAGGGGATTTTGATGGACAAAGAAGTCTAAGGGAAGGGAGGAAAGAAGAAGAGAGGTTAATGGAGTATAAATGGCATGAAAGTGAAATGGTGAGTTATTTTGTTTATTACTCTGTGTGTGTGTATGTGTGTGAATATTATTAGTCTGTGCATGTAGGTGTATGCATATGATGGCATACCACATACCACATGGATGTGCAGACATCAGAGGAAATTTCAGGAGTCAGTTCTTGCCTTCCACCTTATTGAAGCAGGGTCTCTCCTGTTTCTGATGTGCAGTGTACTCCAGGCCAGCTGGCCTCTGCTTCCAACTTTCTCCTGTTGCCACCTACTATCTCCCAGTATGAGTTCTGGGATTGCAGACATGCACCACCATATCTGGCTTTATGTGGATTCTGAGGACAAAACTCAGGACATCAGCACGACAAGTGCTTTTACCTGCTGACCCATTTACCTGGCCCCAGAATGGTAGATATTTGGGAGGAGGAAGGCATCCAGCAAAAGGAGAGAGGGAGTGTGAGGGAGAGTGGGGAGGGACAAATAATAGCAAAGCATAATGATACATATATATGAAAATATTACAATGAAATCCATTTTGTATGTTAACAAAAAGGCAACAATTTAAATATTTTTATTTATTATTTTTAGTTTATGTGTATGAGTATATTGCCTGCATGTGTATTAGTACACCCACATCATGCAATGCTGTTGGAGGTCAGAAGACAGTGTCCGATCCCCTGGAACTGAAGTTACAGATGGTGGTTAGCCACCATGTGGGTGCTGGGACTCAAACTCAGGTCCTCTGCAAGAACAGCCAGTGCTCTTAATCTCTGAGCCATCTCTCCAGTTCCTTTTTAATTAAAAAAAAATTTTTTGTGTATATGAGTGTATTGTCTTCATGTGTGTAAGTGCACCTCTGTCATGCAATGTCCATGGAGGTGAGGTCAGAAGGCATCAGATCCCTTGGAACTGGCATTCAGACAGTTATTAGCTGCCGTGTGAGTGCTAGGAATCGAACCCGGGTCCTCTGTAAGAGCAGCCAGTGCTCTCAACAGCTAAGCCATCTCTCCAGCCCCTTAAATTATTTTTATTTATTATTTTTAAAAAGGAAACAAAATAGAAAAGAAAGCATCCCAAAAATGAATTATCTCTTTGGAAATTATCTCCCTTGTCCACACAGTAAGATTAGAGTTGGGCATGGTAGCACATGCCTTTAATCCCAGCACTTGGGAGGCAAAGGCAGACAGATCTCTGGGATTTCCAGGCCAGCCTGGTCTACATGGAGAGTTCCAGGCCAGCTGGGGTTAAAAAAAGAGATTAAGATTAGATGAATAAAGGCCTGGAGAGATATTTAGCAGCTGACTGCTCTGACAGAGAACACAGATTCAGCTCCCAGCACCCACATGGCAGCTAACAATTATCCATAACTCCAGTTCCAGGGAACCCAATGCCCTCTTCTGGCTCCTTGGCCATTGCACTCATGTGGTGCACTTACATACATGCAGGCAAAACACTCGTGCACATAAAATTAAAATAAAAGTTTTAAAAGATTAAATGAGTAAGACTTGTTCAAATACCTATAGTTTTATGACTTTCAAAGTCCATACTACAGTCTGCCTAATGTAAATGCCCCAGGGCCAGGCATGGTCACAGATGCCTTTAATCCCAGCCCTTGGGAGACAGAGCAGGTAAGATGAAGTCCAGACTGATCTACTTAGCAAGTTCCAGGGCAGCTGGGGCTGCAGGGAGACCCTGTCTCAGAAAAACCAAAAAGAAAGAAAGGCGGTCGGGGGGGGGGGATTCTTTCTCACTTTTGCTTAATAAATCTTCATTCACTCTGCTCAAAAAAAAAAGGGGGGGGAACAATGGGATTAGGTTATAGACATATAGACAAAACCAGGACTAGAACTAAACTAGCATTTTGAACCATTTCATGTTCAAAGAAAGAAATCCAGTCTTTGCCACATTTAATTTAACTTGACAAAGTAGCTACATGAGTATAAATCACTAGTGTTACAGTCTTATTTCAGTATCTCAGATTGTGTTAGGTTGTTATTTTCTCCAGAAATGTGTAAGTAAAATGAAGTGAGGTTTTAAGATAATTTTTTGTTTGTTTATGGGTTTTGTTTGTTGAGATACGGCTTTTCTGTGTAGCCCAAAGTGGCCTCCAACACACAGTCCTCCTGCCTCAGCTTTCCTGCTGCTGGGATGGCAAGTGTGTGCTACCACATCCAGCCAAAATTATTTTAGTTATAACTTCCTAATGGTGCATAGGAAGGTCAAAAGGCAGGTCATCCTTCAGACTTGCCTTTGCCTTCATTCGCTTTCATAAGCATGAACTCTCTGCCCTTCTCCTGCGACTGGAAAAGTTTAGTCAGAGAGATCTTACCATAGTCCCCCTACCCATTGTCCACTGTTGCTTCTGGACTCCATCCCACCCGGCAGACCAGGGTCCTTCCTTCCAGATATCTGTTTTGGCTTTCAGTCATTCTTTCTTTCTAACTAGCCCATATTATCCCTTGCTTTTCAAAATCAGCTGCCATTGCAAAATAAATTTGTTCCAAGCCTGGTCTAGTAAGAAATTTCTACTTTTATGTAATCGACACCATCTTTCTGAGAAGAAAAGAGCATTCCTGATAAAAATGCTTAAGCAATTTTCAGATAACATTTAGCAGAATTAAGAATCATTCTAGGGCCAGGCGAGGTGGTGCACACCTTCAATCCCAGCACTCAGGAGGCAGAGGCAGGCGGATTTCTGTGAGTTCAAGGCCAGCCTGGTCTACATAGTGAGTTCCAGGACAGCTGGGGCTACAGGGAGACCCTGTCTCAAAAAGACACCCCCCAAAAAAAAGAATCGTTCTAAGAAAGTCAGGTTAGGTAAGAGGGCACAGGAATCCAACCAGGAAGCAATTTCTGTAAAAGCATAAAATTAGAATGAAAAGTTAAGAAATCGAAGATGAATGTGGGTGACTGCTTCAAGAGGTTGATTATCATCTGTAAAGGCCTGGGGTTGATTCCCAACATAAAAAACAAAACCACCACCACAACAAAGTACCACCACCACCAGCAACAACAACAACAAAAACCACCTTGGTTGGGAAACAAGAAAGAAGGTTGCAGCTTGTTTTTAAGGACAGGATAACGGACACTTGATTATATGTGGAAGAAAAGGAGGATTATAAATAGCTATTGACTTTTTGTTTCTGAATGAAAACTTGGCCATTTATTGTAAATAACACAATAGAGTCTGATTTTGTTTCATTAGAATTGAAATTTAGGGATTCCTCAGCACTAGAAACTGGGATGAAGAAAGTTTATTTCCATTACTTAGTATTAGAGAGGACACCTAGTAGACTCAATTAAGGATTTTGATAAAAGCAGAGTAGTCAAGACAGGGCCTGGGGAAGCAGGTCACTCCACAATGCCTACATCTGTCAGCTTTGGCTTCCTGGACTGCAGATTACAACCTTAGTTACACCAGGCACTCTGGTCAGGGATCCAGACCCAGTGAGAAAAAGGGCAAGGACAGGGGGTTCACTGAAAGTTGCAGGTCAAGATGCCTTTATAGGCATGACTTTTGCATGCAATTTCACTTTTTGAAGCTTCACATTTGTGATTTGTAAATGGATTTAATCAGAGTGACTTCAGAGGGCTGTGGAGAGGATGAAATGACACTATTCTTGCCAAGTTCTTTGCATGAAGAAGCTATGGAGACTCAGCCTGGCAAGCGGAGCAAATCCAGACCACCAGCAATGTGAAGAGCCCATGGAGTTAGTCTTCAGTAGAGTGTAGACCTCCACTTTCAGCACTGCTACCCCAGCAGCTTCAGGGCCAAGGTCAGGGCAGCCTACAAGGATGAAACAATGTTTCACATCTCTGCAGGCCCACCCACCAGATTTTTAGCCACCCTGGATGCAGAATTCTAAGACAACTAGAGGAGTGGGCACCAGAACATTGATGGCCTCTCGGGCCAAAAGAAACTGTGAGACTGTCCTCTCCAGAGGCTATACCACCGAGAAAGAACAAACATTTTGATCAGCCATACCTAATCTGACCCTGAAGAAATGGCTTTTTGGCTCCCGGCCTGGGAACACCATCAGGGAGGTGTCTTGCAGGGCCATGGAGAATGCTACCAGCTCCACACCCTTTTCTGGACACTGCCAACCAGTCCTAGGGGCAGACAATCTGGTTGTCCCAGGACATCCCCATTGGGAGCCATTCACCCAGCTATACCCTCTGACACAGAGCCTAGGGTGACCGCAGGCTCCCAGAAGTCCAAGGATAGTTTTGATGCTCTCTGTCCTCAGAATATTTGGGAACAACATTCTCAAAATGCCTGGCTACAAGACATTTTTCATTTTCCTTGAATCTTAGTATGGCCAGGTGGTTAAGTTATAGCCAGTGATATTTAAGTAGAGATTTGGGGGCAGGATTATAGGGAAGACCTCTTAAAAGGAAAAATGCTCATTTTTTATGCTTTGGTGTTTCTTGCCATTCTCCTGCTTTCTGGAATATGTACACAAGGACAAGAGATACAGAAAACACGCAGGCGGGTAATGTCACCTGGAGTATGTAAGTCACACACCAGGATGGCACAGCAGGAAGACAGAAGTCTGGGTCTCTAATGACTGGGGGTCCACTGCAGCAATCCTGGATGGCAAAACTCCTCAGGTTTCTATTATACGTGACACAAAGTTCTAGGTTAGGTTTTCTGTTGTTGTTGTTTAGTTTGGCTTTTGTTTGGTTTGGATTTGGTTTTAGGTTTTTTTTGAGACAGGGTCTCTCTCTGTAGCCCCAGCTGGCCTAGAACTTGCTATGTAGACCAAGCTGGCCTTGAATTCACAGAAAAAAAAAAATCCGCCTGCCTCTGCCTCCTAAGTGCTGGGACTAAAGAAAAGAAAAGCACGTGCCCCATCCCCCATGCCAAGCTCTGATTTTTGTTTTTGTTTTTAAGGAACTATCATTCAGAAATATCTTTAGTATGAAGTTAAGGCTAAGGGGGTTGGAGAGATGGCTCAGCAGTTAAGAACACTGACTGTTCTTGCAGAAGACCCGGGTTCGAATCCCAGCACCCACATGGCAGCTAATAACTGTCCGTAACTCCAGTTCCAGGGGATCCAACAGCCTCTTCTGTCTTCTGCGGGCATTGCATGACACAGGTGCATTTACCTACATGCAGGCAATACACACATACACATAAAAAATAAAAATAACATAAAATATTTTAAAAAAAGAAACTAAGGCTAAGGACACAAAGGAATGCCATAATACCAAGATTAAAAAAAGACTTTAATACATACAGACCATACAATATCTGCATTGAAAAAATGTTTTTAAATGTATGCTGTAATTTGTTGACAGTTCGGGGAAGCCTAGTAGAAACAAATCTGGCGCTGATGTTTCTTAAGAGTATTTTACATGTTAAGAAATCATGTACCTATTTTCACTCAAATAGCTAGTTTTTTTTTTTCCTCAACCTTGTTATGTAGGCAAAATGACCTTCAGCTTCTGATCCTTCTGCCTCTGCCTCCTGAATGTAAAAGATTACAGGTTTGCACCGTGCCAAATTTTATGAGGTGCTGGGAAATCAAACCTAGGGCTTCATGCATGCTAGGCAAACACTTCACCAACTGAGCTACATTCTGTTTTGTTTCGATTTGATTTTGGTGGATTGATTTCATTTGGTTTTGTTTTGGTTTTGTTTGGTTTGGTTTTGATTTTAAGACAAGGTCACATAGCTGAAGTCTCCAATTTATTACATAGTTAAAACAGATTTGAACTCCTGATGCACCTGCCTTTACCTTCCAAGAGCAAAGAATTACAAGTATGTGTTACCATGCCTAAGTACCATAGTACATTTTAATATCTCAAAAGTTTTCCAGGATTCAAAGCCTTTGCTTGCTGAAAACTTAGCTGAGGCGATTATTCTCAAATGTTCAGTACAGAATCTCTGTAGACACCTGGCTAGTATCAATTAGGGGCCATCTTGGTGAAGTAAGCTGGACTGGTTCCATTTCTTCTTTTAGATTTTTAGATATTGTGGTGGTAAGTTGTAATTGTCAACTTGACACAACCTAGAATCACCTGGGAAGAGTCTCGCTGAGGGATCAGCTAGATCAGGATAGCCTATGGGTATGTCTATGGGGGATTGTCTTGATTATGTTGACTGATGTGGGAAGCAGCCTAAAAGTAGATGGTACCATTCCCTGGGTTTGGGTCCTGAATTGTGTAAGAATAAAGACGGTGAACTGAGCACTAAGCGTGCATACATTCATTTCTTCCTACTTGTAGATTATATGATTAGCCATTTTTAAGCTCCTTGATGTCCCCAAAATGATGGACTATAATCTAGTTTGTAAACCAAATAAGTCACTTCACCCTAAGTTGGTTTTGTCTTTTTTTTTTTTTAATTACATCTTGGCTGGAACTCACTATGTAGCCCAGCCTGGCCTTGGTCTCATAGAGATCCGCCTGCCTCTGTCCCAAGTGCTTGGATTAAAGGCGTGCACCACCCCTGGTCTCCCCTGCTTCCCATCCCTTTAATTTTTGAGATAACCCAGGCTGGCTTCATACTCACTATGTACCTGGGGTGAACTTCTGATTTCCCTGCCTCTGCCTTCCCGGTGCTGGCATTACAGGGGTGCATCCCCATGCCCTGTTTTATGCAGTGCTGGGGATCAAGCTCAAGACTTCATGCGTGCTAGGTACATGCTCTGCCAACTGAGCTACATTGCTGACCCCAAATTCTTGAGTTTTATTAGTAAGGAAGGTGAGGAAAAAATAGATATTGAAATATATTTGGGGCTGGAGAGATGGTCAGAGGTTAAGAGCGTTTACTGCCCTGTGAGAGGACTGATATTTGGATCCTAGCACCCACATCTGGTGATTCATAAAAATACCTGTAAATCCAGCTCTCAGGGATCTGACTTTCCCTTCTGACCTCCATGGTCACCTGCACACACACGTACCACACACACACACACACACACACACACACACACACACACACATAAGTAAAATAAAATAAATCTTTAAAAAGAAAATTACTTTTGCCACTCCTACTACAGAAATTCCCTAACCTATGAAGTTTTCTCTCCCCCAAAAGCTTTTAAACATCTAGAAACATTTTAAACATAAAAAAGCTAAAAGAATAATGATTTACCACCCATATTTAATAAATCACAATATACCATTCATATTTATTTAATCAGTACAGTGAGGATCTTTATATACTATCTTCATTCAATAATTATTAATACTTTGTTATGTTTGCTTTACTTTATTGTGTGAATATATAAGGGAAAAGATAAGGTAAAATACATACATATATATGCATCAGTGTGTATACAAACATACATACAAGTATCTCATATGCATATTACTGGACCACATAGGAACAAAGCAAGTATGTCGAATGAGTGTGTGAATAAACATTTGCCTGAAACACTTCAAAGCAAGGTTACACATCATGAACTTTCATCTATAAATATTTCGACATTCATTTTCTAAGAATTAGGAGAAAGCCAGATGTGTTGGCTCGCACCTGTAATCTTGGCACTGAGAAACCTGATGTCAGAGGATTGCTGTAAGCTGAAGTCAGTTGAAGCTACAGAGTGAGCTCCAGGTCAGCATGGACTAAAATGTGAGACTCTGTCTCAAAACAAATAAGTGAAAATAAACAGGATGCTCTCCTCTATAAATAATGACATAGTTAAGAAAATTGCAATCTCCTAATATGATAGAATACCCAATCCAAATTCCAAGCTCCCACTTATCCATAAAATGCCTTTTTATCTATTTTTCACTCAGAATTTACCATTTCATTCATAGGTTTCGGTTGTTGTGTCTCTTTTTTAATTTTTTAAATTTATTTCTTTTGTGTATATGAGTGTTTTGCCTTCACGTGCGTAAGTGCACTCATGTCATACAATGCCCATGGAGGTCAGAAGAGGGCGTTGTATCCCCTGGAACTGGAGTTACAGACAGTTGTTAGCCATCATGTGGGTGCTGGGAATTGAACCAGGATCCTCTGCAAGAGCAGTCAGTGCTTTTAACCACTGAGCTATCTCTCCAGCCCTGTGGTACATCTTTAAACTATAATTTTCAGATGGTCATGAAGTAAAAATTACAGCTTATTTTAGTCTATGCCTGTGGCCTCTGACTGCCCTCCTCTCTGATCCCCTGAGTTGTAGTATACTGTCTGTGTTGGTGTTGAGTGCTTGCATTTGTTTTTTGTTGTTGCACAATATTATACCAAATCTAGTTTGTGGCTTTTTATTTCATTTCTCTTCTTCTTTTTTCTTTTTTTTTTCTTTTTGGTCTTTTTGAAACAGGGTCTCCCTGTAGCTCCAGCTGCCCGAAACTCGTTCTGTAGACCAGGCTGGCCTCGAACTCACAGAGGATCTGCCTGCCTCTGCCTCCCAAGTGCTGGGATTAAAGGCATGCACCACAACACCTGGCTGAAACACCTTTTTTTAAGTAGGTCTATGAGAAGTTTTGGTCATCTATATAATTACAAAATTCTCTAAAGTCAGAGTTCATAGTACATAATACATGGTAGTGTATTAGAAAACCAAAGGGTAGAAGAATTAATACAACATCTGCCATCAAACTTGACTTTAAGGATTTATAATTCTATTATTTATATCCCAGAAATTATCATAAAGTGATTGCTAACAGCAATTGCACAAACTTAGCATATCCAAATATATTATCCCCTGTAGAGATTAAGAATCCTAGGCATAGCCAGGGGAACCCTAATGTCATGTTTGTTTTGTGGCTCCTTCCCTTAACCCTTGGCTTCTTGGAGGAAGGAGGCCTCTGAAGGTAACATTGCCTTCAGATTTGAAGTGGAGGGCCTACTGGTGGCTCCTCTGAAACTGGTACAACAAACCATTCCTGAAGCATGAATTCTAGTGAGAGAGAAAAAAGATAAAGAATAGGTGGATATACTGAGATTAGGAATTCACAGGAGTGGTGGCGCATAAAAGAAAAACTAACTCTTGAAGTTGTTAAAGAGTGACCCCAATCTGTTCTTAAATGTTCTGATTTCTCAGAACTCTTCTCTTCCTTTGAACAAAGAGTATCCTCTATATTTATTGAACAGCATATCAATTTTCCTCTGACTACTTGCTCAGATTGCTCCCCTAAAATGGATTTGTTGAACAATTCCTGGATCTTATCAGGGTTGAGGACTCAGGCTACATTTGTCATAGAGATAATGACCTTATGTGGGGCCTTTTCAATTTATTTCTTAGGACAACAATGAGAATGACCTATTAGTCAGTCTTCCATTGCTTTGACAAAATACCTAGAAAAGGAAGAGGAG
>NW_008335885.1:889285-907643 GCF_000622305.1 Nannospalax galili | reverse complement strand
GAGGAGGAGGAGGAGGTGGTTTTATTTTAATTCCTTTTTTCTGAGGTTTCTTTCCAGGGTAACTTGATGCTGTTGTTTTGGGCCCCATAGTAAGACAGAATTTCACAGCAAGGAGTGCATTATTGAAGGGCTATTTAGCTCATGGTGGGTGGTGGGTGGGAAATAGAGAGGGAGGGCAGCAGGGAAGGATGCAAAGAGGGAGGGAGGGAGGGAGGGAAGGAGAGAGAGAGAGAGAGAGAGAGAGAGAGAGAGACTAGGGTCCCACTATCAACTTCAAAAGCATACACTCAGTGACCTAGCTAATTTCTACCAGTTCCCAATGCCTAAAACTTCCACCAACTCCCAATAGTGCCATCAGCAAACTAAGCTTCAATACATGGCTTTTGGAGGACATTTAAGAACCAAACAAAAGACATGCCATTAATGTAGTTAATAAAAAATAGGCTTGTAGGTGGCTTGTTGCAAATGGAATGTTGCAGAGGACTTGATGAGCCACTTTTGTGCTACAGTGAAGTACATTCTTTTCTTTTTTTGGAGGGGGGTCTTTTTGAGTATATTCTTAGTCATCCCATGGAAGCACAAATTTGCACTACTATCCCACAGAGAAAATGTGAACAAAGTTTCAGTCAGATCAATAATAGCATGTTGCTAGGTGTATGTGAGGTTCATGATGCCAGGAAAGGAGGAAGCTTATAGGAGCCTGGGAGGTTGAAGAGATTGTTAGGAGCCACAGGCAGGTAAGACATACTTTATCCACTCCAGGTAAAGGCCACAAGGCAGATACCCAAGCACACAAAGTACACACTGGCATACATGGGCTGCACACAGGTAGGCAAAGGCACACATGCAGACCACCCACAGGCTGCTCAACGGTAGGCACAGAGCCCTATAGACACAGAGAGAGAGATAGACAGAGACAGAGACAGAGACAGAGGGAGAGAGGCTGCCAATGGCTAAGGTGAAGGGTGCAGGCCTTTGGCCTCATAGTCATATATACACAGAACCCAGACAAAGGTGGCATTCTGCCAGGAATTCCATTAGTCTTTACTTGGGGTCCCTGGACATTCAGTGTCAACCATTTTGCGTTATTCATAGTCCCCTAGATGTCCAATGCCAGCTCTCTTTTACCTGACTCATACAAGATATCCAAGTCATTGCTATTTTGTCTGAACATAAACTAGCCTTTACAGCCTTCTGTTTCCAACATTGTGGTGGCACACATCTTTAATCCCAGTACTCGAGACGGTAAGGCAAGTGGATCTTTGTGAGCTTTCAGATCAGCCAGAGGTACATGATGAGACCCTGTAAAGAGGGAGTGATGATGATGATGATGATGATGATGATGATGATGGTGATGGTGATGATGGTGATGTTACTATCCCTCTGTAAGCCACCAGTGCTTCCATGACAACAAAGTACCACAAAAACCAAGGATGACGCCTAAACATTTAATCCTCAGTAGTTACGTAGTCAGCCAAGATCCTGTCTTTTTGTGGTCTCTATTGGGTTGTTAAAATGCAAGCCTCATAAAGTCATCTTTGCCTGCAGCAAATTCAGTATCAACAGAATTGAGTTGGAACAATGGCCATGAACAAAGGACCCTGCAACCAAATCTTGGTGGGTCCAATTTTTAAGCAGATAAGGAAACATCTGGGTAAAGTTTCTTTAGCATTTGCTGATCTGTGACTGATCACTTAAACAATCAGTATCACAAGGTAACCAAGGAGATCTTCCCCAGCCTACATCAACACCAATGGCCTAGACATAAGCCAGGCACATATCACATCTATGTGAAGCTAGTGACTGTGACCAACCTGATGAGAACAAGCCAAAGAACACATTCCAAACCTGCTGAGCAAGGGCACCAACACTTGTGCCAAGGTTATAGATGGAAAGAGGGAAGGCTCTCTTGTGACCTAGGCAGAGGCCACCAGCAGAGACACTGTGGCTGGGCAACTGGAGGCATGGACCTATGTGACTGTTTAGGTGTTCATGGTGCATACAGAAAGGTATCCACCATTTGGGGGTATGCCACCCCACAATATACCTCTTTAGCATATGTATTATTTTGAATAAAAAATTATTGGCTCAAAGGAGATTTGGGGAAAGCTCTTGAAACAGAGCACAGAGCACAAGTTTTTCTGTGTGTTCATGTGTGTATGCATGAGTGTGTTAGGGTGTGTGTGCACAAGTCACAGGTCTACATCAGGTCAGAGATCTACATCAGATGTCTTCCTCAGTCCACTATCCATCTTATTTGTTGAGACAGGGTGTTTCCACTGAACCTGAAGCTCACTGATTTGACTACACTGACTGGTCAGTAAACTACAGAGATCTGCTTGTCTCTGCTCACTTCAGCACTGGGATTACATATGTGTGCCAACACATATGGCTTTTATGTGGATGGGGGTCTGAATTCAGCACTTTATCTGAGCCACCTCCAAAATTTATTTTTTATTTTATGTAATTTTTATTATTTTTATTGAATTTTTGAAATTTTTGTACAATATAGTTTGATGGTATTTAGATCCATTCTCCTCTCTTCACCTTCCCCTGCTGCCCCCACCCAATTTAATGAACTTTCTTTTTTCTTTCTTTCTTTTATGTGTATGAGTGTATTTCCTGCATGTTTGTAAGTGCACCTATGTTGTGCAATGCCCACGGAAGTCAGAAGAGGGCATCAGATCCCCTGGAACTGGAGTTAAGTACAGACAGTTGTCAGCCTGCCTTGTGGGTGCTGGGAAGCAAACCTGGGTCCTCTGCAAGAGTAGCCAGTGCTCTTAACCAGAGCCATCTCTCCAGCTCCCATGAACTTTCATATATATATATATACATATATATGTGTGTGTATAATATATACATATATTATATATATAATATGGCTATAGAGTCTGATTTGTGTCCCTAAATGTCTTATAGTGTGGGTCCATGAAGCATCTTTCTTTTATAAGCTGCAATTTTTATTGAATTTTTATGATTTTCATACAGTGTAATTTGATATTTAGATCCCCTCCCCATCTGCAACTCTTACTGCCCCCACCCAATTTAATGTACTCTATTATATATATTATATATGTATTATATATGTAATATATGACTATAGAGTCTAATTTGTATCACAAATGTCCTTCAATGTGTATTCATTCACTGGAGCCTTGTTAACCTACCAGGAGTCCCATCCTTGAAAGAGACTGCCTCTGTCCCTACCAGCAGCCATAGGCTGCCACAGTTTCCTTAGGTTGGGTTGGACTTTCTTCCACTTCCCTAAGTCTCTTCTGTGATTTTGTTTGGCTTGAGTTTGCATGGGCCTTGTGCATGCTGTCACCATTGCTGTGAGTTCATACGAGTAACTGACCAACAGCCTGGAAGACTGTTTCCTTGTGGTCATGGACTCCCTCTGGTTCGTACAATTTTTCTGCCTCCCCTCTTCTTCAATGGTCTCTGAGCCTTGGAAGGCAGAAGTATAATATAGGTGTCCTATTCAGGGATAAGTACTCTGCAGTCTCTTGTTCTCAGCATAGTGGCCAGTTAGTTTTCTGTATTTTGTTTTTCTTTTTTTTGAGTCAGGATCTCCCTGTAGCCCCAGCTGTCCTGAACTCACTATTTAGACCATGCTGGCCTTGAACTCACAAAGAGCCACCTGCCTCTGCCTCCCAAGTGCTGGGATTAAAGGCATGCACCACCATGCCCAGCCATAGTTTTCTGTGTTAATCACCATCTGCTGCATAAGGAAGCTTCCTATTGAGAGCTGAAAGATGCATTAATCTATGAGTAGAGCAATAAATCATTAGGAGTCAGTTTAATACAATAACTATTTAGTAGAAAACTAGTATTAGGCTCTCCTCTATATCCTGTGACCTGTCTAGCCTCAGATTCCTAAGCTTGACATCAATTTCAGGAATAGGCTCATCCTACAAACAGGACCTTAAAGCCAATTAGAGAGTGGTTGGTTACTCCCATAGTATTGGTGCCACTATTGTGCCTCTTAGGGCATCTTCCATGTCTCTAATAAACTGTTCTAGAGTTTACCCACTGTGCTGGATAGCTTTAGTGTCAACTTGACACACCTGGGTTAAGGGAGCCTCAATCAGGGAATTGCCTCCATTGAACTGTCCTGTGGCCATGTCTGGAGCGCATCTTCTTGATTTGCTGTGTGATGTGGCCCAGCTCACTGTGGGTGGTGCCACCCCTGGGCAGGTGGGCCTGTGCTGCATAAGAAAGCAGGCTGAGCAGGGACCAGGGGGCGAGCCAGTAAGCAGCATTCCTCCATGGCCTGTGCTCCAGCTCCTGCTTCCAAGTTCCTGCACTGAGTTCCTACCTTGGGCTCCCTGATGAACTGTGGCCTGGGAGATGCAATATAAAATAAATCCTTTCCTCCCCAAGTTGGTACTGGTCAGAGTATTTTGTCACAGCAATGGAGAAACAAACTAGAACATCCACTATATCTATTTTTTAATTCTTTATAAGACCAAGAACCTGAACAGGACTTAGTATTCTTCCAATAGCTGTGTAATCTCTTCACCTGGTATTGCTCTTGATAAATAACCTACTGGAGTTTAAGTAATTTAAAGAAGTTCAAGGGCTGGTGAGTGACTCAGTGGGTTGAAGCATTTGCAAGCAGCTTAAAAGCACTTGCCAGTTAAAAGCACTTGCTGCTCTTCCAAAGGACCCAAGTTCAATTCCCAGTAGCTCACAACTTCCTATAACTCCAGGTCTAAGGGCATCTGCAGGCACCCTCATATGTGGCACACATATACATGCACATAAAAATGTATTTTTTAAGTTGCAATCCTTTGTGAAGAGGGAGAAGATCACCTCAGGCAGGAGTGGTGTTTCAGGTATGACAATATCAATATGAAAAATGCATTCAGCAGTGTGAACCATGATCAATGGCTCACACAAAGGGTTCTCCTCAAAAGCACATTACTGTCAGTCACAGGTCATTGTTTGCAGCTCCAAACATCCTGCTATTATCAATTTACCCTTACCCTTTCAGGAGTCTGGAGTTATAGTCACTGTGATGCCAGTATCCAAGAACACTATAAAAATCTAGAGATCTTTTTCTTTCTTTCTTTCTTTCTTTCTTTCTTTCTTTCTTTCTCTCTCTCTCTCTCTTTCTTTCTTTCTTTCTTTCTTTCTTTCTTTCTTTCTTTCTTTCTTTCTTTCTTTCTTCTTTCTTATTTGCAGAACATAAAGCTAATGGTTCACAGTAGGCCCTGGACAATGGTTTTATTTCTACAGTGTTTTTTGAAAAGGATAGGGTTGGGGTATGTATGAGAGACATCATACATGCCTTTTCTGATTCATCATATTTGTAGAATTGCCATCCTTATTACAGTGGTCTCGGAGGACCTGCTAAACAGCACTCCAAGTCTTTTCAATCTCAAGGTATTTTCTTGTTTTGTTTTTCTTTACTTTTGCTTTTTCTTGTTGTTTTTGTTTTGTGATACTGGGCATCAAACTCAGTTAGGCAAGCATTCTATCACTGAGCACATCCCTGGCCCAAATCATATTTTTGTTTCCTTGTTTGTTTTTCTGTAGTTTAGATTTGGGTGTTATCTTGTAATTTAAAAGGACCTCTCTGCCCTATAGCATTGGCTTGAGGTCTTCTGATCAATTTTCATTTTGTCTATCCTTCAACTACCAAAGTCATATTTTCTGTGGTTTAGGCTTGTTCTCTCCTTTTCTCCCCTTTTTGACCCTGGGATTCCCCTTTTGGTTTCTGGATGCTGTTTCTGATTGTTGGGTTTCTATCAATACCCGAATCTAAACCGCAGAAAAACAAACAAGGAAACAAACATGCTTTTTTGCAGCCTAGCTCATATCCTCATTTCTGTCTCTATCCTGTTGGATACGATGCTGTGAAATATATAACATAAAATTCTTAAAATTCTCAATATCTCTGAAGTGGTCATATCTTTTTGTAGGCTAATAAGTCACTAATGGTCGGCAGCCAGTAGATAGATTGGGGGCTAGTCACCAAAAAGGCCAAGGCATGATTTTAGGGTTGAGACTTTCAGTCCTACTTCCAATTTCCAGGGAGGTTGAGGGGCTGAAGGGCAAGTTGACCACTAGCATGATAAGTGATCTAGCTGCAACATTCATTACTGCACTGTTGACTCTGCTGATCCAGCCAAGTAGACAACTATCCTCTTCCTTCCTCACTGTTTCATGTGTCCCACCCAAAGTTTAGTTAAAGAAGATGATGACCTCCTCTGATAGAGGGGGACCGTTCTTCAGCCAAGGGTATAGGAGTAGCTATGCTTCTGTCATGAATGCACTATGAGAAACATAGATGGACCCTTTTGTGTCTTTCCACAATGTCAGAATTTATTGAATAACAATAAATTCAAAAGCTATGATGGTTTCTTTGGCAGCAATTTGCAAGTAAGTCTCAATTTCCCTTGACAGCCAGGTGAAGCAAACATAGGTTCTTTTATTCCAGTTTTAACTACTAATATTAATGCTCAGATCACATACATCACACGGTGAATATAGCTACATATACATGTATATATATATACACAATATACACATATATATTGTGTATATATACACATATGTAGGTTACTGAGTAGCTACAGAGTTAATTAAAGAGGCTGCAGTAGAGTTCAAGAAATTCTAAAGAGGCCTGGGAGGCAGAAGTGGGAATCTGAGAAAGATTCAAAGATTGGAGGGTGTGGGAATGTGGGGTGGGGTTAGATAGTGAGCCTGACTGGAGTTCTTCTGAAAGTACTGCTGCAGAGTCAAGCCAGAGTTAAGGACAGAGTTAAGCTGAGACTGAGTAAGCTTTAGAAGCAAGGTACAAGACCACTGAGCACTGAGGCCATAGAAACAAAAGGCAGGAAGAGGTCCAGATGAGTGGGTAGACTAGCAGATAGATAATTTAGAGTAGTCTGCATCAAGAGCAGTGACCAAGCCAAGTTGAAGCCCCTGGGACAATCAAGAGTTCTCTACCTGGGGCTGGAGAAATAGTTCAGTGCTTAAGAGCACTGGCAGTTCTTACAGATGACCCAGATTCTGCTCCCAGCATCCACATGGCAGGTAACAACCACCTGTAACTCTAGTTCCAGGGGATCCAATGCCCTCTTCTGGCCTCTGCATGCATGTGGTGCATTTATACACATGCAGGCAAAACATTTATATACATAAAATAAAAACCAATATACATTTTTTGGTCTTTTTGAAACAAGGTCTCCCTGTAGCCCTAACTGGCCTGTAACTCACTATGTAGATCAGGCTGGCCTTGAACTCACAGAGAACCACCTGCCTCTGCCTCCCAAGTGCTGCGACTACAGGCGTGCACAACCACGCCCAGCTAATGAATATAATTTTAAAAACCTTTCTACCTGCAGGCCACTTCACACACACACACACACACACACACACACACACACACCCCAGATGGTCAGATGACAGGTTGGTGTAGGCCACCAGTATCTTGGTCAGTGCTAAGTGTCCTCTTTATGGGGCTCAGATAAGGATATTGCACCCTTTACTGGATCTGGTATCTTGGGCCTCGTTTTCCTTATATGGTTTTAATATAACCATGCACTCATATGGTCCCAATTTACTTTGATAAATTTATAGGGTGGTATCATTTTCACTTTTAGGAATAAGTTATTAATCAGTCTATACCTTGAGGGTGATGGTGGTGTTCATGTGCCCACCAAAGTAGGGAGTCATTCTGATTCTATGTTGATTGCACTCAAAATGGAGTCAAATGCTGCTTGTAAAACTGAGTCTCTCTGGGCAAGGCACAGCCTGAAAAGCAACTGTTTTACACAATATGCAGTAACTTAGAGCAGGGTACAGGCTGATCTCAACAGCTCCCCTGCTAGGACCTCCAAACAAATTCTCAAGTTGGTCACCAATGGTGAATGATTTGTCAGTCATGCCTACATACTGATGCCACAATATAAACCCAAAAGTATAAGGGTCACAGAGTTTCTAGACAACTGAATACATAGTCCTGAAAAACGCTGCATCTAGACAGGGCATGGAAAAATCATGCCCCCTTTTCTGTATCTTAGCCCGTGTACTCTCTTCATCTGTGTTGTTTATAATATTCTTTATAAGTGGTAAATGTACCTCCCAGAGTTGTATCAGACATCAGAACAAATTAACCAAATTCAAAGGGAATCCAATTTATAGCTTGTGGGTCAGGGTAGTTACTTTTCTGTTACTGTGATAGAAACACCGTGACCAAGGGAACTTATAAAAGGAAGAGTTTATTTTTGCTTATGGGTCCAAAGGGGCAAGAGTCCATCATGGTGGGAAGGCATGGTGGCAGAGGTGGCTGGAAGAGGAGCAGAAGCTAAGCTCTCACATCTTCAAGTGGGCACAGGGAGCAAGAGAGCAACTTGAGATCTGGCAAGGCTTAAGAACTCTCTAAGCCTACCCCCAGTGACATGCTTCCTCCAGCATGGCCACACCTTCTAAGACCTCCCAAAACAGGGCCACCAACTGGGGACAAAAAATCCAAATACTTGGAGCCTATAGGGGACATTCTCATTCCAACCACTACAGTCAGAAACACAGTAAGACAATCTTAAACTTGTGGCTGGCATCTAAACTGAAGGAGGAATAGTCTTTGGGAGTGAGCCTTTGACTATGGTATCTAACACTATCTCTAAGTAGATTATAAGACACCCTGCTAGTGTCTGTTGCAGAATTGACTTTGTTAGAGAAACACCCACATCTTTTGGAAGTTATAGAAGTCTGTGTTGATTATGCCACAAGACTAGAGGCAAAAACCAAGCCATTTGTGTTTTTATAACACAAATGTTCTTTATAACAAATGTTCTTTTCCAAAACATGTTGCTGGGGGGCAGTGGCTAGCTTCTTTAGACTGTGCCTCTTAATCTGAGACATTTGGGTCTACAACATCTACTCTTTCATCAACTGACTGGAGCCACACGGGACTTCCCTCCCTGCTGCCCACTGCTGTCTAGTTTTCATGTTTCATTCTCAGAGAATGACTTTATTTCAGTAGTTTCACTTTCGATAACACTGTGATTTTTGAGAAGAGTAAAAAACAGGTCTTATTTGGGAATTGGAATTAAAACAAGGGGCTGAAGAGATGGCTCAGCAATTAACAGTGCTTGATGCTTTATGAGTTTGGATCTGAGCACTCACACCAACAATTCACAAAACACCAGTAACTCCAGCTCCAACCAACAGAATCAATAACCTCTCCTGACCTCTGGGGGCACCTTCACACACACACACACACACACACACACACACACACACACACACACACAAAGTATAAAAATAAAAACCGTTTTTTAAAAAAACATGAAGTTTCTTGCACAATCCCTTTGATTTCCTTCAGGTATTGTCTGTGACTACTTAGACCTTAGACACAGTGGGAGTTGGTCTAGATCTAGAGTTTAATTTTTGTGTCTGGTGTGTTGTTTTTGTTTCTTTGTCTGTTTTTGAGACATGGTTTCACTATGTAGATCAGGCTGATCTCACACAGAGATCTGCCTGCTTCTGCCTCCCGAAGTGTTGGGATTAAATTCATGTACCACCATGCCTAGACAATTTCTGTGTATTTTTAGGCCCCATTTTTTGTATTTCTATCCTCAACTATTGTACTAGTCTAGCCTTGGTGACAGAGAGATGGCCTGTATCCCATTTACTCTACGCAACCAAATGGAAGACAGCACCTTTCCTAGCCTGACAAAGAGTGGCACCACCCCCTGAGGGCTAGACCCATGACCCCTGTGTGTCCTCCATACCACAGTGATTTTATTTCTGTACCAAACTGTTCATTAAGTAACACCTGTTGCCTGCCACCAGGAGCAGAGGACCAGTATGTGATCTACTCTATGAATTGTTGGTGTCAAGGTCAGCAAGAAAGAGGAGACTCACGTGGAACAATGCTTCCCTCACATAGAGAAGAGATAAAGATTAGCTTGATTAGTATATATTGGTCCCCCAGGGCCAGTAGGTCTTGACATATAGCATCCTTAGAGTGATGGTCTACATGTATCCCACTTGGGTTGTGACCAAAAGAACTTTTTCTCCCCACCAAGAACACATAGAGCGGAGGGGTTGACCAGGCATTAGACAATGCACATCCCTTAAGAGAATAAAGTAGTATACATAACTCCTGAAACAGAAAATTGTCAGACACAGAGCTATTCCCAGCATAGGCTGTGAAAACTTCATGTCTCCACATAAAAAAAAAAAAAAAAATGTTCTGTGCCCAAGAAAAGCTCACTCTTACACAGCCACGGAAGGGTGGACAAGCTGTACATGATCTCATTCCCCAACACCTGCCTTCTCTCTGTTTTAACAGATGAAGTGTCCTTGCTCCAAAGACTTCACATCTATTCTGGGAAGAAGCTCTTCTCTTTTCAAAGATTTGGCTCCCAATATTTTTACCTTTTTCTTGCATCATAAGGGCAAAATAATTTCATGTCTAGTATAAAACATTCATAAAAGTAGTCCTTTCAGGACTGGAGATATGGCTTAGGGGTTAAGGGCACTAGCTGCTCTTGCAGAAGACCCAGATTCAGTTCCCCCCACACACAATGGCTAACGACCATCTGTAACTCTAGTTCCAGGGGATCTAATGCCCTCTTCTGGCCTCTGAGGGCACTGCATGCATGGGTACACACAGGTACACACAGACACAGACACAGACACACACACACACACACACACACACACACAAAATAAAATCTGCTTCATTTGAAAGAAAAATGTAGTCTTTTTGCCTTACATTCCTCTCTACCAGCATACTACTTCTCACCTCTTCAAGTGGCCATCCATCATTGCCATCTCACTGAGATTGTACAATGACCCCAGTAACTTTCATGCTGCTGAACCTGATAGCTATTTTTGTCATCTTACTTGACACTTTAGAAACAGTCAATCCAGTTAATCTATTTCTCCTGAAATTATTCATTTTGTTTCTGGAAAATCACATTCTCTAGTTTTCTCCTGTAGGGGTCTTTTGCTGGTTTTTCTTCCTCCACTGGAACTCTCAAGTTTGGAGTGTTCCATGGCCCTGTTCTGGACTTTCTCATGCTCTCTATTTATACTCTGTCCCTGATGATCTCAGTCCTGTCATGCTTTAAATTACTTTCTATGCCAATGACACTCAAGCCCTGACTGCTCCTCTGACTTCAGACTGTGTCAAACTGCCTCCTTAATGTTTCCACAAATATGAGAGCTTCCTTGAGTTCTTTAACTTTACTATTTCTTAGAATTTTGCAACGAAACCTAGCACTTATTGAGCAGTTCAGACCCAAAGTAGAAGGGACCACTATACTGATATGATTCAACTTTTTAAACTTTTTATTAGTTATTTATTTGATACAGAGTCTCACTATGTAGCTCTGGCTGGCTTGGAACTCACCATGTAGATCAGGCTGATCTCAAACTCACAGAGATTCACCTGCTTCTACCTCCCTAGTTGTGGGATTAAAGTGGATTCTTTAATTTTTAAGACTATTTTTCTGCCTTGAAATAAATTATACTTATCACACAACTTCAAATATATGCATTCCTATGATTTAATGAAAAACTGCAGTAGTGCCCTTTCCTTATACATTTATTATACAGTCTTGTTCTTATAAGTACTATGGTTTCAGGGGCTGTCTACTGCAAGATGCCAGCATACACTTTGGTCACCAATTCTAGGTCACCAATTTACCCTTTTCTCTCCGAGCCCATCTGCTCACACGACAACAGCCCTTACTCGGCATTTTTTTTTTACCAGCTATTTTGTAGTCCTGACTTTTCTCTTGGGCTTCAGCTCTACATCTCTGATGGTCCACTGGACAAATGCAGCCAATTTTTACATCCAAAATTTAACAAAGCTAACATTGAATCATCTTTTCCTTGATCTCAAACTCTCTGTTAGTAGTAGAATGAATATATATGTATAGAGATTTATTCGCTTAGCTCACAGGATAGAGTCCAAGTAGTCCAACAATGGCTGCACCACACTGGAGAGGCTGAGAATCCATAGCCGCTCAGTCCACGAGGCTGGATGTCTCGGTAGTCCCGATCTGGTGCTGAAGGTCTGACAAATTCCAAAAGATCAACTAGTCTTCAGTCTACAGCACCAAGATGAACTCACCAGCAACAGAGAAGGCAAGCAGCAAGAAGCCTGGCATTCTCCTCTGCCATGGCCTTTTATATGGCCTGCCATAGGAAGGTAACACCCACATTTAGGGTGTGCCTTCCAGCTTCAGATGATCCAATCAAGAAGATCTCTCTCATTTCAGTTAATCCCAGATCCAGTCAAGTTGACACCCAGGATTAGCTATCACACCAGGTTTGTAATATTGGAAAATGACAACTATTTCTATGACAAAGTACCTGACAAAATCAACTTAAGGAAGAGTTTATTTTGGCTCATGTTTTTTGTTTTGTTTTCATTTTAATTATGAAGTGTGTGTGTGTGTGTGTGCGTGTGTGTGTGTGTGTGTATGTGTGTCTGTATGTGTGTCTGTATGGGGGTATGAGCAAGTGAGTGCAGCTGCCTGAAGAGACCATGGGAGGGTATTGTATCCACTGGAGCTAGAGCAACAGGCAGTTGTGAGTCATCCAGCATGGGTGTGGGAACTGAACTCTGATCCTCTGCAAGAGCAGCGCATGCCCCTAGCCACTGAACCATCTCTCCAGCCCCGTGGCTGTTTTGAAGGGCAGGAATGATGGCAGCAGTAGCTCAAGTTGTGGCAGCAGGAATGTGAGAGCTGGTTACATTGTCTCCAGAGTCAGGAATGAACACTGGTGCCCAGCTTTCTCCTTTTCCCCTTTTCATTCAGTCTGGGATATCCCTTCATGGATGGTATCACCTATATTAGCAGTGGTCTTCCCTCCTCAGTTCAATCTCTCTGGAAACACCCTCACAAATACACCCAAAGATGTGTCTCCTGGGTAATTCTAAATCCCATCAAGTTGATAATGATTACTTACTGCAGTGGTAGAAACTTTAAAGGGCTGACACAGTCTTTAGGACAGTAGAGGTGCACCCTTGAAGGAGATTGGAACACTGGTCTCTTCCTCTTGTCTTTCAGTTCCTGGCTGTAAGGTTAGTATTTTTGCCAAGCTCTTCCAATATACTAATACCTGGCCTTGTCACAGGCCCAAAGCAATGGGGTCAAACAGTCATGGGCTGGAGTGTCCAAACTATAAGCCAAAATAAACCTTTTCTCTATAAAATTATCTAAGGCCGCTTGTTTCAGTGATGAAAGCTATCTAAAACACAAGTTAAAAAAATACATGCCAGAGGGGGCTGGAGAGGTGGCTCAGTGGTTAAGAGCACTTGCTGTTCTTTCAGAGAACCTGCTTCAGTTCCCAGCACCCACGCAGCAGCTAACAACCATCCATAACTCCAGTTCCTGAGGATGTGACATCCCCCTCTGGGCACTTCATGCATGCAATACACTTACATACAAGCAGGAAAAACCACTCATACACATAAGAAATAAAAAATAATCATTTTTTAACAGTACATACCAGAATTACTTTGAAGATTGTATTATCTAATGACCTCAAGAACCTAACATCAAGCCTTTAATCCCAGTACTCTAGTGGGATGGCTCAGTCAGTACTTAAGTTTGATCCCATTGTCTTATCCAAATAATTACATTAACTTTTTTATTTTACATATTATTATTAATAGTATGTGTGTGTATGTATGTATGTAGGATGTGGGCATGCATGCCATGGCATGGGGATCAGAGGCCAACTTAGTGGAGTAGGCCCTCTCTTTCCACCTCTCATGGGTTCTAGGAATTGAACTCACAACACCAGGTTTCCATGGCAAGACCCTTTTCCCACTAACCCATCTTGACAGGCCTGATTGCACTAATTTAAAAAAAAATTATTTTTATTTTATGTGTATGGGTGTATTGCCTGCATGCACGTGTACCTGTGTCGTGCAGCACCCTTGAAGGACAGAAAAGGGGGTCTGATCCCCTGGAACTGGATTTACAGATAGTTGTTAGCTGCCATCTGGGTGCTGGGAATTAAACCTTGCTTCTTTGCCAAGAGCAGCCAGTGTTCTTACCACGGAGTCATCTCTCCAGCCCCAACTAATTTTAAATTTGTCTATTCAAAGTCAAGTGGAAACTTTCTACCAAACTATCTTTTAGAAGGGTCAAAGAATCAGTGTTTTCCTTTTTAAGATTTAATTTTGGGGGCTAGAGAGATGGCTCAGTGGTTAAGAGCACTTTCTGTCCTTGCAGAGGACCTGGGTTCAGTCCCCAGTTCCCACATGGCAGCTCACAACAGGCTGCACAGTTCTAGGGGCTCTATCACACTTTTCTGACCTCTAAAGGAACCAGGCACACAATTGGTACAATCCATACAGGCAGGCAAAATGTTCATACAAAGAAATCTTTTTTATAAAAAAAGATTTATTTTATTTATATGTACAGAGGCCAGAAGAGAACATCAGATGTCCTGGAGCTGGAATCTGGCATGGGTCCTCTGCTCTTAACCACTGAGCCATCTCTCCAGACTGACTACTGTTTTCATATCAAGTTTAAAAAAACTACCAAAATAAAGATCTTATCTGAAAGCTTTTTACAGGAAATGAGATTTTCAACATAACAAATTTTTCAAGGACAATAAATAATTACAGTGCTTACTGTCGTATAGTTATTACTAAGTCACTTCAAAATCTGGTAGCAAATCCCTTCACTATTTTAAGTGTGGGGGCAATGATTGATTGATGCATACTTCCCTCAGATCTGCTGCTGCTTTTTTTTTTTTTTTTTTTTTTTGAGACAAGCTCTCACTATGTAGCTCTGGCTGGCCTAGAAATAGCTATGTAGACCTGGCCTTGAACTCAGAGATCCACCTGCCTCTGCCACCCCCAGCACTGGAACTAAAGGCTGCACTGCCACACCTGGCTTACTTATTTTTTTACTACTATCTTGTGGGTGTGTGTGCATGTGTCTGTCTGTCTGTCTCTCTGTTTGTCTGTCTGTGTGTATATGTATGTGTGTCCATGTGTCTATGTGCGTCTTGTATGTATGACTGTGGGCACATGCCTGCCATGCCCTAATGTGAAGGTCAGGGGACAACTTTCAAGAGTCATTTCTCTCCTTCCATCTTAGATTTCCAATAATCACTCATGCATGTACAGCAAGCCTTTGCCCACTGAGCCATCTTGTCATATTAGTTAGTGCCAAAAGTATATGAGATCCAACTGATGGTTTAGCAACTTAGAGCTGCTGCCACTAAGCTTGAGGAATGAGTTTGATCCCCATAACCCACATGGTGCAAGGAGAGAACCAACTCTCCCAAGTTGTCCTCTGACTTACATTGGAGCCCCTACACACACACACACACACACACACACACACAGACACACATGCACACTAAATAAATGAATATATATACTTAAATTTTTTCAGCTGTGTATAAGAATATAGCATCTCAATAATTGTTTACAGACCAACCCAATTCCTCCCTGCAGAACCCAGGAGCCTTCTGGGTCTGTTCATGCTCCAGCCTCCCTTTGCAACCCTGGGTGGCACCACCACCAGCTTCCTGGTGCCAGCATGTTTCCTGGGTAAGTCTCAAGGTGCCAACCATGCCTTGACTCCCCCAGCCTCATTCACCTTCCCAGCTTCCCCAACCCATCTCTTCTCCTAGCCTGGATACTGGTCTATTTCTTGTCTTGGCACCCCAGACCCCTGGACTGATGTCTTGGCCCAGAATCCTCACTACTTCTTGATCCTTTGCATCCAGACAACCCAATTCCTCCCTATAGTTCCCAGGAGCCCTCAGGACCTCTTCCCATCCCCACCTCCCTTTGCATCCCTGAGTGGCACAGCCACCAGCTTCCAGGGACCAGAAACTTTCCAGGGCCCTGTTCCCAGGCCAGCCAAGCCCCCAGATTCCTGAGGCTAGCATCTTTTCCAGAGGGATCCAGATCTTAGGAGAAAGCCTGAGAGCATCTGATCCTCATCCGGCTTGGGCCTTTGTGGGAACTCCTGATTAGCAAGATGAAAACCATTTGACCATCCCAATATAAAAATCAAAAGAGACAACTTGGAGCCTAGATCAACCAGCTTTTCATGCCCAACAAGTAAACCACAAAGGCACACAAAATTTACAAAAAGAAGCAGAACTAAACTCAACAAAAGAAGGCTTGAGTCTCACAAGAATCAGAAACTACAAAAGAAATCCACATGTCAAAGTCACAGAGAAAAAATAATAACATGAAAAACCAAAATAATATATCCCCACCAAGTACCAACAGTCCTCTAGAGGAGTACAGTGAGAACCCCCTAGAGATAACACAGGACATGGAACTCAAAAGAACAATTATAAACATGATAAAAGAATTCAGTGAATTTAAAGAACATATAAACAAAGAAATCAAAGAGCTGAAAAAACATAGAGATCAACTTCTGAATGAATTCAGAAAAGAGTTAGAAATATTGAAGAATACTCATGCTGAAATGAAGAAGGAAGTGAAATACTCAGTAAGCCAATTAGAAATGACAGGAGAAAGCCTCACCAATACGATGAATGGAATGGAAAACAGAGTATCAAGGCTGGAAGTGGATGAACTACATCATTCAAACAAAGATTATGAAAAATTTAAGAAAACAAAAAAATGACACATGCAGGAATTGTGTGACACCATAAAGAGACCAAACTTACGAATCATAGGCATACAGGAAGGAGAAGAACCTCAGGATAATGGTATGGACCAGATCTTCAACAGGATTGTAGAAGAAATTTTCACAAAATTCAAGACAGACATGCCCATACAAATACAAGAGGCATATAGAACATCAAACAGACAGCACCAGAAAAGAAACTCTCCACAGCACATCATAATAAAAACAATAAATGTACAAAACAAAGAGACAATACTGAAAGCTGAAAAAGAAAAACAGCAAGTCACATACAAAGGAAAACTCATCAGAATTACAGCTGACTTTACAGCGCAAACTATGAAAGCCAGAAGAGCCTGGACCAAAGTATTCCCAGTTCTAAATGATCGTAGATGCCAACCCGGATTACTTTACTCAGCCAAAATATCTATTATAGTAAAAGGGGAAAGAAAAATCTTAAATGACATAAATAGGCTAAAAAAATACATCTCCACAAAACCAGCCCTTCAGAGAGTTCTTGAAGCAATACAAAGAGCTGAAGAAAGGAATGACTACACCCAAGAGGTTACAGAAAGAAATTTAATGCAGGTATAACAGTGGAAATGCACAGCTACACCAGGAATGTGAACAGAAACAAAAATGACAGGAATCAATAAACATCTTTCATTAATAACTTTAAATATTAATGGACTCTACTCCCCAGTCAAAAGACACAGACCAGTTGAATGGATTAAGAAACAAAACTTGGCTTCCCTGGGCCTGCAGGACCCGCCACAGGCTTCTCTCCGGGGTAACTCCATCACGCCCTCCAAGCCTTGATTCTTCCAGCCTCATTCACTCTCCTATCTCCCCTGCTGTTTTCTCCTCCTAGTTTGGGTCCTGTCCCATTCCTTGTCTTGGGGCCCCAGACACCTGGGAAACCAATACTGCTTCCTGATCCTTTTCATTCAGACTAACCTAGTGCCTTCTCTGGGCCCCAGGAGCACTGCTTCTGGGCCTGTCCCCACCCTCACCTCCCTCTGCTTCCCTGGGCCTCTCTCCTACCTGCAGGCCTCTCTCTGGGGTAAGTCCATTGTGCCCTCAATGCCTTGACTCCCCCAGCCTTATTCCCCCCCCCATCTCCCCCGCCATTCTCTCCTCCTAGTTTGGGTCCTGCCCCATTCCTTGTCTTGGGACCCCAGACATGTGGGGAACCAATACTGCTTCCTGATCCTTTTCATTGGGGGCCCTTCTCTGGGCCCCAGGGGCACTGCTCCTGGGCCTGGCCCCACCCTCACCTCCCTCTGCTTCCTTGAGCCTGCAGGACCTGCCACAGGTCTGGGACTCTGGGGCTGACCTTTCCTCTTCCTGATCCTTTGCATCCAGACCAATCCAGCTACTCAGTGCAGTCCCCAAGAGGCCTTGGGGCCTCATCCTGCCCCATCTGCCTTTGCATCTCTGGGTGGCAAGGCCACCAGCTGCCCTAGACCAGCATCTTTCCTTGGCCAGGCTCCCAGGCCAATCCACCCCCCAAAATCCTGAGGCCAAAATCATTCCTGGAGGGATCCAGACCTTAGGAAAAAGCCTGAAATCATCTGACCCTCACCTGAATTGGGCCTCTGTGGGAACTCCTGAAGAGAAAAGCAACCCAGCCACTCCAATATAAAATGAAAAGAGAGAACCAGAAGCTTAGAGGATCCAACTTTTCATGCTCAAAAAGTAAAAAACAAAGACACATAAAGTTCACAAAAAGAAGCAGACCTAAACTTGAA
>NW_008335885.1:888865-889219 GCF_000622305.1 Nannospalax galili | reverse complement strand
AATAACATGAAAAACCAAAATAATATATCCCCACCAATTACCAACAATCTTCTAGACGAGTAGAGTGAGAACCCCCTAGAGATAACACAGGACATGGAACTCAAAAGAACAATTATAAACATGATAAAAGAATTCAGTGAATTTACAGAACACACAAACAAAGAAACTGAAGAACTGAAAGAAGATAGGGATAAACTTCTGAATGAATTCAGAAAAGAGTTAGAAATATTGAAGAATACCCAGGCTGAAATGAAGAAGGAAGTGAAACAGTAAGCCAACTAAAATGAAAAGAGAAAGCCTCACCAATAGGATGAAGGAAATGGAAAAAAAAGTATCAAGGCTGGAAGATAAAGA
>NW_008335885.1:883492-887034 GCF_000622305.1 Nannospalax galili | reverse complement strand
AGAAAGAAAGAAAGAAAGAAAGAAAGAAAGAAAGAAAGAAAGAAAGAAAGAAAGAAAGAAAGAAAGAAAGAAAGAAAGGAAGGAAGAAAGAAAGGGAGAGAAAAAGAAAGAAAGAAAGAAAGAAAGAAAGAAAGAAAGAAAGAAAGAAAGAAAGAAAACTCATCTTTTTGTCGTCTGCAAGAAACTCATCTCACATTCAAGGACAGACACTACCTTAAGCGGAAAGGATGGAAAAAAAATATACCAAGCAAATGGTACTATGAAAAAAGCAGCTATTGCAATTCTAATATCTGCTAAAATAGATTTTAAACTAAAACTAATCAGAAGAGATAAAGAGGGCCACTTCATTGTGATCAAAGGAACAATTGACCAAGAGGATATTACAATCACGAACATACATTCACCAAACTCTGGTGCACCCAACTTCATAGAAACAGTACTACAGAACTTTAAGACCCAGATTAATCCCAAGTCAGTAATAGTAGAGGACTTCAATACCCATTGTCTCCATAAGATAGGTCAATAGTACAGAGAATTAACAGAAACATCTGAGTTAAACAACACCATACATCAAATGGGCCTAACAGACATCTACCAAATATTCTACCCAAGCACCAAAGAATATTTTTTGTATTCTGCGCCCTATGGAACCTTCTCCAAAATTGACCATATACTGGGGCACAAAACAAACCTCAACAAATTCGAAAAGTCTGAAATAATTCCATGCATTCTATCAGACCACAATGCAATATAGCTTAAAATAAACACCAGAAGAAACCCTAGTAACTACATGAACACATGCGATTAAACAACACACTCCTGAATGCTGAATGGGTCAAAGGAGAAACTAAGAAAGAAATAAAAGTGTACCTGGAACTAAATGAAAAGGACAATACAGCATAACAAAACCTTTGGGACATGTTGAAAGCAGTCCTTAGAGGAAAGTTTTTAGCTCTAAGTGCCTACATTAAAAAATCAGAAAGAACACAAATAAATGACTTAACATTGCAACTCAACACACTTGAAAAGCAACAAGAAATGAAATCCAAACCCAGCAGATGAGAAGAAATAACAAAAATCAGAGTAGAAATTAATGAAATAGAAACAAAGAAAACAATACAAAGTATCAACTAATCCAAGAGCTGGTTCTTTGAAAAGATACACAAGATAGACAGACCCCTAGTCCAGTTAACCAAAAGAAAGAAAGAGCACCTCCAAATCAAAAAAATCTTAGATGAAAGGGGAAACATCACAACAGACACCAAAAAGATCCAGACCATTATAAGGGAATACTTTAAAAACCTATATGCTACTAAATTTGAAAACCTAAAAGAAATGGACAGGTATCTAAAAGCATGGGAACCCCCAAAACATCACCCTAAACCAAAGCCAGGTAAAGATACAAATGAAAAAGAAAACTACAGACCCATATCCTTAATGAACACAGATGCAAAAATTCTCAACAAAATACTTACAAATGGCATACAGACTCACATGAAAAATATCATCCACCATGATCAAGTAGGCTTTATTCCAGAGATGCAGGAATGGTTCAATATTTGTAAATCAATAAATGTCATAAATCATATAAATGGACTCTAAGAGAAGAACCACATGGTCATTTCAATAGATGCAGAGAAGGCCTTTGACCAAATTCAACATGCATTTATGTTCAAAGTCCTAGAGAGAATTGGACTGGAGGGAACATATCTCAACATTATTAAAGCCATATATAACAAACCCACAGACAGCATCATTCTAAATGGAGAAAAACTAGAAGCATTCCCATTGAAATCAGGAGCCAGACCAGGCTATCCAGTATCTCCAATCCTCTTTAACATAGTGCTTGAAACTCTTGCAAGAGCAATAAGACAAGAAAAGCAAATTAAAGGAGTAATAATTGGAAAAGAAAAGATCAAATTATCCCTTTTTGCAGACAATATGATATTATAACTAAGAGACACCAAAAATTCCACCAGAAACCTCCTAGAAATGATTAACACGTTCAGTAAAGTGTCAGGTTACAAAAATAATCTACAAAAGTCTGTAGCCTTTCTATGTACCAATAACAAGCAATCAGAGAAAGAACACATGGAAACACTCCCATTCACAATAGCTGCAAAAAAAGTAAAATATCTCAGAATAAAACTGACCAAAGACATTAAAGACCTCTACATTGAAACTTTTAAATCTTTAAAGAAAGAGATTGAGGAAGATATCAGAAGATGGAAGGACCTCCCATGTTCATGGATTGGAAGAATTAATATTCTGAAAATGACCATCCTACTAAAAGCCATTTATAGATTCAATGCAATGCCAATCAAAATCCCCATGACATTATGTACAGAATTGAAAAAAACTATCCTAAGATTCATATGGAAGCACAAAAGACCTCAGATAGTCAAAGCAACCCTAAGCACTAAGAGCAATGCTGGGGGGATTACTATACCAGATTTTAAACTGTATTACAGAGCTAGAGTCATAAAAACAACATGGTACTGGCACAAAAATAGACCCATAGATCAATGGAACAAAACTGAAGACCCAAATATGAGTACATGCAATTTCAGCCACCTGATATTTGACAAAGAGGCTAAGAACATTCACTGGGGGAAAGACAGCAGCATGTTCAGCAAATGGTGCTTGCAAAACTGGATCTCCACCTGTAGAAGAATGATACTAAACCCCTATCTTTCACCTTGCACAAAAGTCAACTCTAAATGGATCAAAGACCTCAATATGATGCCTAAAAC
The DNA here is from genome assembly GCF_000622305.1 of Nannospalax galili. Taxonomy (NCBI): domain Eukaryota; kingdom Metazoa; phylum Chordata; class Mammalia; order Rodentia; family Spalacidae; genus Nannospalax; species Nannospalax galili. The sequence continues at coordinate 884,281 of NW_008335885.1, read as the reverse complement.
TCTGAAAACTGTTAGAAGAAAACATTGGCAATAACCTACAAGATATAGGTGTAGGAATGGATTTTCTAAACTGGCCATCAATTGCTTGGGACACAAGGTCAAGAATCAACTAATGGGACCTCATTAATCTAAAAAGCTTCTGTACATCAAAAGAAGCAATCAAGGAAGTGAAAACACACAAGATGGGAGAAAATCTTCACCAGCAATACATCTGACAGAGGTTTAACAACCAGAATATATAACGAACTCAAAAAACAAAGAATGAAGAAAGGAAGTAACCCAATTTAAAGATGGGCTAAGGAGCTGAACAGAGAGTTCTCAAAAGAAGAAATAAAGATGGCTAAGAAGCATCTTAAAAGGTGTTCAACATCATTTCTCATTAGGGAAATGAAAATTAAAACCACTTTAAGATTTCATCGTGCCCAGTCAGACTGGATAAGATCAAGAGAATAAGTGATACCAAATGTTGGAGAGGATGTGGGGAAAGGGGAACACTCATCTACTGCTGGTGGGGCTGCAAATTTGTTTAACTCCTACTGAAAGCAGTGTGGAGAACTGTTAAAAAACTACAAATGAACCTACCATTTGACCCAGTGATACCACTCCTTGGCATACACCCAAAGAACTCATCCTATTGCAGAGACACTTGTACATCTATGTTTGTTGCTGCTCTTTCCACAATAGCTAAGAGATGGAAGCAACCTAAGTGTCCTCAGTTGACATGTGGATAATGAAAATGTGGTTTATATAATGGTGTTTTACTCAGCATTAAAGAAAGTGATAAGTAAA
>NW_008335885.1:854377-883365 GCF_000622305.1 Nannospalax galili | reverse complement strand
CTACAGGAACCAGGATAATGAAAAGGAACCAGGGAGGTAAAGGAAAAGAATATGAAAGAGAAGAACAGTAGGAATCAGGTGTTAATAAGGGAGATGTGGATAAAAATGGGGTTAAGGGGAAGGGGAGGGTGGGTTATACAAGGAACCTTGGGGATAAAGGAAAAGAAGGAGCTCAAGAGAGGTGGGACCATAGGAAAAGTGTATTTTTTAGGGAAAAATGGGGGCACTTTAAATGGGGAAAACATGGTGGAAGGGTTAGACAATGAGAGACATAAATAATGCCTAGCTAGTTTTAAAAAATCTGAGGGAACCATACTAACTGAACAACCTACTTATAAATTGTACATATCACTAGCTCAAGGAATATACCCATGATTATAAGGTTTTAAGTCTTATGCAATTTCCAGGCTCTGCCACCCTAATAACCCTTGTCTTGGGTGGTGGTATTACATATTTTGTATATTTAGTTTCATATGTTATGTTTGGGGTGCTATTGAATAGTTGGCCCCACTTCTCTGGTCCTTTCGTACTAGGAGAAGTTGTTAATAGACAGAAACCGACCTGGATTACTCCGGTCTGAACTCAGATCACGTAGGACTTTAATCGTTGAACAAACGAACCATTAATAGCGGCTGCACCATTTGGATGTCCTGATCCAACATCGAGGTCGTAAACCCTATTGTCGATAGGAACTCTTAAATAGGATTGCGCTGTTATCCCTAGGGTAACTTGGTCCGTTGATCAATTTCATGATTGGATCAATTGTTGACTACTTAAGTATCTTTAGGCTGGTAAGCCTAGAGTTAAGTCATTTGGAGGTTTTTTTGTACTCCGAGGTCACCCCAACCGAAATTTTTCTCTTATCTCTTTGTGTTGTTAGTCCATTAGGTTGTTAGTGTTGGTGAGTAAGAGGTTTATCTGAAACTGTTTGGTTTTTGCCCAAGCTTTATCTACATAGCACATGGTAATTGAAAGTACCAGACTGGGGCTGGAGAGATGGGTCAGTGGTTAAGAACACTGACTGTTCTTGCAGAAGACCTGGGTTCAAATCCCAGCACCCACATGGCAGTTAACAACTGTCTGTAACTCCAGTTCTAGGGGATCCGACAGCCTCTTCTGTCCTCCGCGGGCATTGCACAACCTACATGCAGGTACACTTACCTACATGCAGGCATAACATGCATACACATAAAATAAAAATAAGTAAATAAAAAAAATGTGGCCCTGGTTGACCTGAAACTCAGAGATCCTACCTGCTTTAGAACTAACCTTGGATGTTTAACAGCCATACTTTGAGGCCTATACTAATTTGGTCAGAGGGACATAAAGGACAGTTTTTGCTCCTTGCCCTCCTACATCGACTAAGCTCCAGTGGACTATGAGCATCTCTCAAAATGTCCTGTAACTGTGGTGCGTCATCTGTCCTCTTGATTAAGGAGACCATGGAGACCCCACCAAATGGACTTGAACTAGTTAGTATCCAGTCTACAAAGAGGAGGGTCAACACAGAGAAAACATTTCCTCCATGCTTGGCCATAGTCAAGCAGGACCTTTGATTTATCTTCACATAGATGGAACTGGTAAAAGAAAGGAGCCAGAGGCTCTTCCCAACCCCATGTGACCCGTGAGGAAGAGATCCTCAAACAACCTTAAAAGTAAAAATAAATTGGTTTATCTGGGCCAACTGTATGGTCTTAAACACCCAAAAGGAAAGTAGAACTGAAACTTAGAGGGATCAATATAATTCTTTGAATCCATGTGTATAGCTAAAGGCTACATAACAAGAAACAATGCCAGACAGGAGATACCTTCCCTTGAGTTATTTAGGCCAGGGTGGCCCAAGAGACTCCCAGACAGTAACCCAGCATAGAACTGGAAAAATGAAGAGCAGACCCCAATCTTATCTAAAGAAATATTGGCAACTGATTGTTGCTAGATGAGAAAGAGCTGATCTTCCTAAAACAAGGAACTCTAGATAGGCTGACTAGGTTCAGTGGATGGACAAGCACTGGGGAATGGCTGGGGGTGCCGACAACACAGTGGACAGTAACAGGGATGACAGACTATATGGGCTCCAGTGGGGGGAGGGAGGCTATGGGAGGGTGCCATTTGGGAAGTGGGTATATAGAGGAATAAGATTGTTTGGGATGTTCTGTATGATATACACACAAAAAAAATCAACAAATTAAAAAAATGATTTATATTTGAGGAGGAAGCATAAAAATTTACTTCATGATAATTAGTAGATGTGATAAGCATTACCACTGAAATCTATCTGATAATTTTATATCCATACTCAGGTGCCAAGGATCTGAGTGTAACCAACTGTGACTAGTAATAATCAGATACATAGAGATTAGAGATGCGTGTTCAAACATCTAAGTGTTATTAGCATTAAAAATGAGTTTTTCTGTATGAAACAGCCTATCTTAAAATGAAATGGAGATCTTTTTTAAAGGTTAAAACCTCATTCAATTTTATATCTTATAGGGTTTATACTGAGTTCAATATTGTACAACTGTATTAATTCAACTGTGAACCTAAAAATTTACAGCCAATTTTGAAAGAGATGCATCCTTACTCTGGAAATTGTTATTGAATATGTTAATGCTGTAATGAAATGCTTCTTCTAATCATGTGGTTATTAAATAAATAATTTTTTAAATGGAGAAGCAAACTATTTGATAATTTTATAAATGTATAATATATATGGGACATTATGTAACAACTACAACAAAATGACATCCAATTGTGATATTACTCTACAGGAATTTGGAACTAGGATTGAACTCATTTTGAGGTACTGATTGGGCTAGTGCATTTATTCTGTTCAGAAAATACCTATATATTGTCCATTTGTTATTCAGTAAAAGGTATGAAATATTTCAATTTACTGTATTAATGATTTTTAAGTGTACATATTAACATTGTTAAGTATCGTTACATTGTAATACAATAAAACTCTACAAGTTTCATCTAATAAAAATGTACCTCTACAAAAAAAATACTGTGGGCAATAAAATATCAAATGTTCTTATTGTTAAAAAAAATAATAATAGGGGCTGGAGGGATGGCTCAAAGATTAAGAACACTGCTTGTTCTTGCAGAAGACCTGGGTTCAAATCCCAGCACCCACATGGCAGCTAACAACTTTCATAACTGCAGTCCCAGGGGATCAGAGAGCCTCTTCTGACCTCCGCAGGCATTGCATGACACAGGTGCACTTACCTACATGCAGGCAAATATACACACACACATAAAATAAAAAAATAAAATTTAAAATAATTGTTTACTTGTTAAAATGAAAATATTTAATTACCAACAACCTACTTTACTTAGGCACTGTTTATAGCCAAATAAACAGTAGTGCACAAAACCTGAAGAGCTCCTCACAGACTGTAATAAAGAAAACAGACAACAAACATAAATTGGGTTAAATAAAAATATTAGTAGAGAGCCGGATGTGGTAGTGCACACCTTTAATCCCAGCACTCAGGAGGTAGGTGAATCTCTGTAAGTTCAAGGATGGCCTGGTCTACATAGTGAGTTCCAGGCCATCTGGGGCTACAGGGAGACCCTGTCGAAAAAAGAAAAAAAAGAGTATATGGACTAGTGAGATGGTTCACTGATGAACTGAGTTCCATCCTAGAACCTGAGGTAGAAGGGGAAAACTGACTCCCAAAATGACTCTCTGACCTCTACATGTGCACCGTGGCATGTGCTCTCACTCAAATAACAAATTGAAAATTTTAAATATAAAAATTAGTAGAGGGGCTGGAGAGCTGGCTCAGAGGTTAAGAACACTGGTTGTTCTTGAAGACCTGGGTTCAAAACCCAGCAGCCACATGGCAGCTAACAACTGTCATAACTGCAGTCCCAGGGGATCCGAGAGCCTCTTCTGACCTCTGTAGGCATTTCATGACAGGGTTGCAGGCAATACACACAAAATAAAAATAATAAAATGTTAAAAAAATTAGTAGAGTTAGTTTCATCTGATTTCTTTGTTTTAAAAAAGTCTGTTAGCACATTTAAAACTATATATGCAGTTTACATTTGTAATTTGATTTCTTTTGGATAGTACTGGTCTTAATGCTTAAGATACTGATTCTTGAGTCCCCAAAGATTGTGCTTTGATTAAAACCTGGAAATCTTGTTTTAGCTTGCCAAGTTTCAACCCACAGGTTAGGGAAGAAAAGTCACTGTTTTACATAGCTGTTGATCAAGTGACTGCACAGAGTGAGGGAAGCGCAGCACTCCTTCTCAATTTCAGTCATGTAAAAACTTACCATTCCAAGCTGTGTGGTGGGTGACAGGTGCTCAGGATCCCAAGATGTCACTGTAGTATTTCTTTGGACTGGTTATCTTAATGCATATGACAGAAACATATAAACTCTGGAGGTGCAGGTAAGGATAAGGGGTTAAAGTTCATCCTCATCTACATAGCAAGTTCGAAGAGACCAATTAGGCCATTTGAGATCCTGTCTAAATAATAACTGCCAACCCATAATAACCATACCTGTGCTTTCCAGTTCACAAAACCACTTCAAAATATAATCACAACACATAACCTTTTTGTAGAAATAAAGAACAGGTGAGCAGTATCTGTAACAAGTTGATCTTGTAGATACCTTGTCTTTAGCTCTATAACTCTGTGTGCTGTTGTCAATAGAGAAAAGTAGGAAATTGATGAAATAAGTTAGGATACACTCACCTGAATACCATACAGGCTATAAAAATGCCATCCCTATGTACTAATATGGAAAGATGTTTATAATCTTGAAAAGTAACTGCAGCAAGCATATAGATCCCAGTCATGTGAAAATGTACATATATTTGTGTATGCATTGAAATTTCAAAAATTGTTAATAGTGGTTACTGGTTGAGAATAGTATTGGTGTGAAGATTCCCAGGGATCCAGGGATGAGAAAAGGAAAATTTTTTTTTGGGGGGGGGGTCTTTTTGAGACAGGGTCTCCCTGTAGCCCCAGCTGTCCTGGAACTCACTATGTAGACCAGGCTGGCCTCGAACTCACAAATACCGCCTGCCTCTGCCTCCCAGGTGCTGGGATTAAAGACGTGCGCCACCATGCCCAGCGAGAAATCTCATTTTTTGTTTTTTTAACATCGTTTTACAATTTTTTTTAGCACTGAGGAATATGCAAATTTACCTTGTACATTTCAAATATTGTGAAAAAACAACACAAAGCCCAGCAGGTAATTATTTTGTCACGTATGAGAAATTTAATTTTCACTGTAACCTTTCAGTCTTGAGTTCATTCTATTTTTCTGAAAGCCACCGTTTGAACATATAGTCATTCAACCAATTAATTACCAAAAACCTACTTTACCGTAGGCAATTAGCCAAATAAACAGGAACTGCACAAATGGGCGCCTCACACACTGTGCTAGAGAAAACGGACAGCAAACAAACGCACACATAAACAATCTAAATTAGTCATAAATGCTGTGAAATAAGACGAGCTTTCCAATGTAACATGCGCATACATATATTACTTATATATGGTAATTACTGAAGATCATTTTGGATCTTAAGTCTGTAGTTTGGATCAAGTATTCACGAACACACCTCAAATAAACCAAAAATAGCGAAGTCTAGCGGTATGATTCCTAGGTCGGGAACTTGGACGCTTTGGACCTGCTTCCCCATCCGGGAAACGGATTGGTCTCAGGACCGTGGCGGTGTAACAGTCCCTCGCGGCGGACCACAGGGTGGGTTGGGCCTGGCGTGGGGTCGCGAGCCCCCTGCAGCCCCGCTGCACTGCCGACCCGCACGAAGCGCAAGCGCACCACGTCGTCCGGGTGCTGGCGGCCAGAACCCGCAGGCACAAGCCAGGTCGGACCCTGTGACTCCCAGCAGGCGTGACCTCGCCTCTCACTGCGGCTGTTAGTTTGAATTCTGGCGCCACTCCCACGCCACGTAGGGCCAAGCCGCCCGCCAGGCTGGGAAGAGACTGAGGGCAGCGGTGGGCGGGAGCCCGCAGGAAGACGAGCACGCGGCAAACGGGCGGCGCGCGCGACAAGCTCCAGGGCGGCCCGGAAGAACAGAGCCGACGGGCGCGCTCCCACGCCTTGCCTCAAGGAGAGGCCACGCCCCCGAAGGCTCACGCATCCAATAAGGACGAGAGGGCGGGGCAGCCTCGGTCTCGCTCAGCACAGGCTATATAAGGGGCCGCGTGCGGCCTTGTTCTTTCTTTTGCGTCGCCGAGCGGAGGTTGTTGTACAGTGAGAGGTTAGTCGGGAGTAGGAGAGGGCGACCGAGCGCGATGACGGGCTCGTAGAGTGAGTCGGGGGCTTCTGTGCGATGGAACCACCCCAGAGATTTGAGCTTATGGTGTTGTCGAAAGCTTCCGCGGGGAAGACGTAGGTGTTAGTGGAGGAGACGGGCCCGGCGGGGGCTGGTGGCCGCTGGCGTACTGCCCCAGAGCCTAAGCTTACGTGCAGCCGTGCGTGCGCATACGGTTGGGAGCTGGAGGCTGCAATGCCAGCGATCTCCATTCCTACGCTGCAGGCCTTACCGCATGCACACTGCTTTCGTCTTAGGCTTTATGTGCTGTTTTGATCAATGACTGGAAAGGAATCCGTGCCCCTAAAAAGGCTGTTTGATCGCAAACCCAGTCCCCTTCCAGGAACAATGGCACCATGCTTCTCCAGGCCGTGGGAGCAGCGGCGCACAGAGGCCAAGGTAAGGCAGTGGTTTGCTTTGGAAACTGACGGGGTAAACGGTTCGATATCAAATGGCTTAACACATAGAATTTGATTATCATTAAATACAGGAGAAAGGCCTAAGCCATCGGAGGAAATGCTTAACGGAAACTTTCTTGTTTAAAACCTGACTTCCCAGGTGTGTATGGAACCTAGTATCTGGGCAAGACTTCACCCCAGTAGCTGCCTTTGTGCATTCATGTCGCCTTTTTTTTTTTTTTCCAGTGAAGAGCTTCCAGGATTCTGAATACTGAGACCATGAAGTCCACACAGGCACTTAATTTTGAAGTAAGTTGTATGGCTGAAGATAGCTGTAGTCTTCCTAGAATTATCTGGCCGTTCATCTTTGGATTGGTTATGGTAATATTGTATAAAGTATGAGTCATAATTGGTCTAATCAATGATGACCTGTATCCCGAAGCTGATAACCTGAAGAGAAGCCATATACGGATTCGGCTTCTGAGATAAGACCAATCTGTAAATGAAGTGATTTTCTTAATTGCGTAGTTTTCCAATACAGTTATGCTCACAGTAACTAAAAAATACTTTTCTTCTGCCATCAGTGGGATGCCAACCCATTGGAATGCCAGCGGCCCATCAGAAACTTAAAGAATGTGAGTGGAGTTTTTTGGGTTTTTTCCTCTTCTGAATATATTGGGTCCTTGGTCTAATCTGTGATGATCCTATCCCGAACCTGAATTTCTGTTGAAAATCTTAATTACGGATCTGGCTTCTGAGATAGACCATTGTAAAAACATTGCTGTTACTTTTTAATGTGGATAGTGTTGTAATTCTCAGTCTTTCTTTTTCTAGGGCCAGTGACAAGACCTGTATGTGATAAACATCAAGAAAATGCTAACATAAGAAAAGTAAAATTTTGGGATAGCATGGTGCATACATAGATGTCAGCACGTAATCCATGTGTGTGGCTTTCTTTGTGACAGTCTTTAGCTCCGGCTGGCCTGGAACTAGCCATGTAGACCACAGAAATCCATGTGCCTACTAGGTGCTGGAATTAAAGGCATGCACCACCACAACTGGCACGTGGTTTTCTTGAGGTTTTTTTTTTTTTTTTTAAGGTCTTAATACCACCTGTGAGTGCACTAGAAAGCCACTGGAGTTACAGGAAGTGAGTCACCCAACCTGAGTGCTGGAAATGAGACTGGTCCTTTGCAAAGGCAGGGTGCTCTTTTAACCACTGAGCTGTCTACTTCTCTCAAGTATTTTGTCTTTGATCCCCTGTTTTGGTTTAAAATTGAACTAGAGGGTAAAAATATGGACTGATTAGTTCACCTGGACAGCCTTTCCTCATCATCTGGTTGTCATTCTGTATGAAAATTGTCATGAATGAGAAACCAAATCAATCATAAGTGCTAGTGTGAACTTGGCTGTTACTTGTCAACAGAGGCCATTTTCATGTGAAGAGATGCAGTTAACTATGGGCTGTATTTCCTTGGCTTACTCATCCAGCAGTGGTTCTACATTAACACTGCAATAAACATGCAAGTATCTATTTTTTTCACAGGTTTGAGACAGGATTTCATAGAACCCCTCCCTACTGCTGTCATCACTGTATGTCAATATTTCCAGCTTTCCATACATTGTGTTTTCTTAATTGCGTATGAGTATGGGTGCCAGAAGGGGGTTTTGGGTGTCCTGTTGCTAAGTGATAATAGGCAGTTGTGACCTAGCCTTTGTGGGTAGGAGCCAAACTGGAAGAGCAGCGAGAACTCTTTAACAGCTGAGCCATCTCTGGCTCCTTGCACACATCCTTGTCAAGAAAGGCTAGGCAAGTCCTCCTGTTGTGTATTTTTAAACCCCCCCCCCCCACCCGTGGTACCCAGGGTTTCACATGTCATGCAAATCTTAATACTTGGTCATATCCCAGCCTTCACTTCCTTCTCACCTCCATTCCTTGCAGTTAAATGAGCTACTCGCTGCTTTGATTAAAGTGTTTTCTGTTTTGGCCTGTGGTTTCAGGCATCTTGTCCAAAATGTCCAACCCAGTGTCCTGCAATAACTTTTGGGAGGTGGGGCTGCTAGTTTTTTCTTGGTCTCTTACCCTCAGCTGGCCTGGAACAGATCTGCCTGTCTAGTGCTGGGATTGAAAGCATGGGCCACCATCTCGGGCCTCATTTTGAGTTTTGTACCTAGTAAAAGATGGACCTGGATTTTTAGCTTTCTCCAGTGTGCTTGCTACATTTGTTGGAAACCAGCTACATATAATGCAGTTTGCAGATCCTGCCCTGTTGCTGTATTGGCTATTTTCACAAGTGCTCTTGTTTTGAAGCCAGAGATATTCAAGGTATTACAATGTCTGTTCCTTATTGCTCTCAATGCCTGACAATTCAGTTTCTTATTCCTGTACATTTTGGAAGTGTTTCCTTCTAATTTACTAGTAGAACAATGCTTATTTTTGTTGACGGTTTTGCTTCCATGTCAAGGATGTGTGGAATACTTGACATCCACAGAGCCCATTGGATCTCCGGGAAAAGGTTGATTAGCCACCATATGAGTGCTGGGAACTGATTCCAGGTCCTCCAAGAGCAGCCAGTGCTGTTAACTGCTGAGTCATCTCCAGCCCCTATCTTAAATCTTTGAAAGACTCATTGACAATTTTAGGAGTAGGCTTTTTGGTGTTTTTATGTCAAACCATCACAATTAGATTTCCTCTTTTCTAGTTAAGATCCCTTTTATTTCTTTTTGATTGCTCTAAGACTTGAAATAACTAGTGAAAAGAGGCATCTTTTTGTCCAAGGATTTCGTAGCTATTGGCGTATTATATGGCCTTTTGTTATTTTGAAATACTTCCCTTCTAGACTTCTGTTCAGAGTTTTTCATTTTTGAACCAGCTCCTGTTTTGGTTTTAAATTTATGAGTCTGTTTCTGATTCATTTTCCTTGATACCCTTGATTCATTTGCTGTTGTAAATACCAGGAGACTGGTCACTTGAGCCCAGTTTAGGGCCAACTTGTACAGCAGTGAGACCCTCCTTAACAAATGAGTCAATACAATATATGTAGAATGCAAGAAAAACAATATTTGAAATTTTCATTGATTCCCTATATGCAGTTAACCCTTCTGAATCTTTGTCCTTATAATTGTCATTGTCCTTAGTCTTAAAATTGTATAACTTAAAAGGAAATTTGAGGCACAAAAGCCATTGGTTGCCCTTTTATCAAAGCTGGCAAACACTTAAGAACAAGACAGTTGTGAAATTGTTTTGGAGCCCTATGGCCTGCAGTTCATTTATTTCCTTACTTTGTAGTGGCTCTTTTAATATATTTGCTTAGTTCATGCAGTCAGGCAATGCATTTTCCTTAGGAACTATTATAGTACTAACCTCTGCCAGGGAACACAGAAACATTTCCTCTATTCTCTGTCAGTAATGCACAAGATACCAAGAAAAATCAAAGGCAAGCTTACAATACAAGTTCTCTTTGGAGGGGCAATTTGAGATACGACCTGCAACTTATGCTTTTTTTGCAGGGGGTGGGCGTCTTTGAGGCAAGGGTCTGCCTGTAGCCCCAGCTGTCCTGGAAATCACTGTAGACTAGGCTGGCCTAGCAAGAACAATTCAAGTATAGGGGGAATACAGTTAGGCATTAAATCTACATGGGACAAATTTGGAGGATTTAGGGATGAATAGATGTGGAACAAATACAGTGGAAGATAAGGCTGAATGCTATATATTCACTACAATTTATGAGCAGTGGGGTTCAAATTTTGTGAAAGTTGATTTCTGGGAGATCCGTTTATGTGTAAGAGTGTTAATGCCTGCATGTGTGTAAGTGCACCTGTGTCATGCAGCCCACAGAGATCAGAAGAGAGCATCAGATCCCCTGGATCTGGAGTTAAGAACCATCGTTCACCACCGTGTGGGTGCTGGGATTTGAACCCAAGTCTTTAGTAAGAATAGCCAGTGCTCTCAACTGCTGAACCATCTCTTGGCCCTTAAGTTTTATTGTGTGTACATCTGGGGATAGACTCACAGGCTAGAAGAGGGTGTCAGACCCCCTGGAGCTGGAACTGATTAAAGGACTGTGCCACTGTACCTGGCTGGAGCTAGAGTTTAGTACACATTGGGTGGCATTTTTGCTAAACACAAGAGAAGACTTACCTTCATATACAAATAGTGACTGGGAAATTCTTTTATTTCTAAAATCACAAATACCAGTTAAGATACTGGTGAGCTTGATAAGAACTTGCCAGAGTCAGTAGGCTGAAGTGTTTGCTTCAGACTGGTTTTACAAGTTGAAGGCAGAGTTTGCATATATAGCTTCAGTAACTTTAACCAGCTGGAATTCTTTTGCCTCTGCCTTGTATCAGGCTTCCAGATAATCTTAAAATATTGTAGGCTCAAATCTACCATTTGTGCTTTCTAAAATTAGTTCTGTTGCCAGAAACTTAATATGCACTGCACTTGGTTTCCCAGTCAGGTGTCCTCTGAACTGATCGGCACACCTTACAAAATCTTGCTGCTTGCCCAGTGTCTGAACTTCTGGCTGTTTTCAATGACTTTCTCCAATTTCCCAAGTGGCCTTAGAACACTTGACTTTTTTTTTTTTTAGACTCAACATGCAAAAGGCTGGTCTCATTCTTGTCAACTACAACTTAGCAAGGACTGGGATTTTACAGGCATGAGCCACCATTCTGGGCCTAGAACCCTTGAATCTTGTCTACTTAGTTTCTTCATCTTCTGTCGGTCTCTTATCCCTTAGAGCCTCCTTCCCAACTGATCTACCAAAAGTTTAGTTCTAGATCTAAATATTTACAGCATAGTATGTAAAACTGGCCATGCTGCCCATGTGTCTGATCTTGGTTCACCCCACTTGAGGATACTTGGGTATCTACAATATCAGATGAAATCCAAGTCATGAATTTCTAGAAATATTACAGGCCATCTAGGGACAGTTAAAAAAAATGCCTTTTCAACATGAAAACCAGAATCTTTGGTCTCTTGTGAGAACTGAATTCTTTGTTTCCTTATTGCTAGGCCACTGCTCAGGTCTCAGAATACTATTTGGGCTCTCATAGTTATGCCAGAAAATAAGGGTTTGGGTTCATATAATGTGGTTGGCATCTTAAGTTTCCCATAAAGCTTGGTCCTTACCTCATGGTGCTCTTGGGAAATGGAAACTAGGAACTGGGGCATAGTTGGAGGAGGTAAGTCATTGGGGTGTGCCCTTCAAGAGCAGGTTGGGGATCTGGCTTTTCTCCCTTTTGTTGTCTGGTTGCCATGAGGTGAGTAGCTTTGCTTCCCATCATGCTGTCTAGCCAATAGCCTACAGCAATGGGGTCGAATGACTGTAGAACACTGAAGCCAGCCAAATTTTCTCATTTGTGATGATACAGCAAATATTTTGTCAGAGTGATGGAAAAGTGACAAAACTCAAGTACAGTACAATCCAACCTGTTTGAGAACCTTGGGTTGCTATAAATTATTATAGATGTTTTTAGAAGAGCAATGGAAATGGCATTTCAGAACACACAGAAAATGTGTTTGAAAATAAACATTAAGACTACATTCAGGGGCTAGAGAGGTAACTGGATAAAGGCACCACCAAATGTGATGATCTGAAGTTTGGTCCCCAGTACCCACGTGGTAGGAGAGAACCAACTCCCTCAGTTGTCCTCTGATCAACACATGTACACCAGGGAATGCACACACCTGCATAAAAGTTAAAGATGATCAAGTGGGATTATTTCCTCATGATAGAAGGATGGTTCAATATAGAAGACAAACATCAGTAAAGGATATATGATTATCTCAACAGGTGCAGAAAAATATAAACGTACCTCCATGAAAATACACTAAGCACACCTTCAGTCCCAGGACTTGGGAGGCAGAGGCAGGAGGATCTCTGAGTTCAAAGCCATCCTGGTCTACATAGTTTCAGGCCAGCTGGGGCTACAGGGAGACCCTGTCTCAAAAACACCAATAACCAGTGGCACAGAAAAATGAGAAATAAAACCTGCATATTCCAACTGATTTTCAACAAAGGTTATAAGAACATACATTGGAAATATCTACATCAGGATTTTGAGCAGGCAATTAAATTTGCAAATCTAGACTTCAAGGGAAGAGGTCTGAACTGTAGAAATAAGAATTGGGAGTCATTAGTATATGAAGGATAGCTTTAAAGCTGCAAGATTGATTTGATTTGTTAACTTTTTTTCTCCCCTGCTACTGGGGATTCAACTCAGGAACTCATGCATGCTGGTCAAGCATTCTACCACTTAGTTACATTCCCCAGTAAAGCTATTGGAATTTTGGGGGGAGGGGAAGTTTTGTTTTGAAATGCTTTTGCTCTGGACCGGTGTGCTGGGCTCAAGTGATTCTCCCATTCAGTCAAGTAGCTAGGGCTACAGGCATGCACAACAGCACTGATAAAGCCATTAGTAAGATCAAGAAGAAAGGGGAAGAAAAGGAAGTGAACCACAGGTTGAGGCCGGTGGCATTCCATGATTAAGACATTTTTTACTTAATTTCTAGACATTTTCTGTTAAGGGACAAAGTAGGGAGCAGAAATCTGTTGTCAAGTTCAAGCACTAGATTTGGAATAGAAACTACATAGAAAAGTCCTGGAGTGAGGTGAGCAGTAAAAAACAATTGAATGGGGGGGGGGGGCTGAAAATTGCCTTAGAGTTTAATGCAGAGCCTTCCTTGCACAGGAAGAAAACTGAAGGAGTTACTTTCTGATGACAGATTTGCAAAGTAATAAAGTGGCTTTCAGGAGAGATGAGGAATTTAACAAGCATAATAAGGGTTTTCATCAGACATTGCGGAACTTGGGAAAATGGAGTTGACCTTGAACAAAGCATAGGTTGGCCTTACAACAAAGTGTCAACTGAAGCTGAAAACTACGAATTTTAATGTGGTTAATGGCAAAGTTCTTCACTGTTCTACAGTGCTTATCAGCTAGGGAGCAGAAAACTGATAACCAAGTTAATCAACCTTAAAAATAAACTGCCCAGGAGGAGCAGAGCAAGGATGCGCAGGGGTATTGAGGATGCAGAAAAAGTATTGAAATAATTGGCCTTGGGATTCATGCTGGTTGCAGGGAGGAAAGTGTGCTAGAAAAGTGTTAGGTAAGGGCAAGCATCAAGTGTGCAATGGAAAGGTGTTGGTGAAAACTAAATGAATGGAGACCTTCCCTAATACACTTCAGAATGACCCATAGCATTCAACATTGGATTATTGATTTATCTTTCTCTATACCTAGAGTGTGAGCTCTTTGAAACAGACTGTCCTTTAAATTCTATATTCAGTGGATAGAACAGTATAATGAAGGCTGAAGTGATAGCTTGCTTAAGAATACTTGATGCAGTCAGGGATGGTGGTACATGCATTTAATCCCAACTCTTGGGAGGCAGAGGCAGATAAATCTTTGTAAGATCAAGGCCAACTTGGTCTACATAGTTCCAGGTCAGCTGGGGCTAAAGGGAGACCCGCTGCCCCCCCCCCCCAAAAAAAAAGAGTACTTGATACTCTTGTAAAGGATCCAGGTTTGGTTAACACAAATACCTGTAACTCCAGTTCCAGAGGATCTGATGCCTCTGAGGGCATTGTATGACACCAGTGCACTTACACACATGCACACACTGATGCACAAAATAAAAATAAAAACTTTTTTTTCAAAAAGAATTGTAGCCTAGAGGTGGCTTAGGGGTTAAGAGCACTGGCTGCTCTTGCAGAGGAACTGTGGGTTCAATTCCCAGTACCCACATGGTGGTTCACAACCATCTTTAACTCCAGTTCCAGGGGATCTGACATCCTCTTCTGGCCTCCATGCACATGGTACACTTACATGCAGGCAAAACACTTGCACGCATAAAAAATAATTTTTTAAGAAAAGAATTGTAGCATAACTTGAAAGTCTTCATCAGTGATGAAATTCAGAAATCTGAATTAAAAGGTACCCAAATATTTCTTATTATTAATGCAGAAAACTTTAATGTATTTAGTACCTATCCTCTCACTGTTGTAATGAAATTTACCACAAATCAATGACAATACCCAAACCATGGTTTTGTATAGATATTTTATTTGACCTATGTTTTTTGTTATTGCTAGTGTTTATATTGTAATAACTGAAGACCGGTTCATTCAGTCATATGTGTGTATTGCATTTCAAATAAAAAATGAATGCATAAACATAGCTCAGAGAACCAGCAAGATGGCACAGCAGGTAAAGCACCTGCTGCCAAGCCTTACAATCCATGTTCAAGCCCCAAAACCCACATGGTAAAAGGAAGAAAAAAATTTCCACAAGTTGTCTTATGGTTCCCACACTTGTGACCTGTCACACAGATGTGTATACACACACAATAAATGTAATTTTAATTTCTTAAGAAAACCATTGCTTAACATTTGATCATATCTCCAGAAATGTCAGAACAGTTTTGAAGTTTGTAGATTTACCTCCAACATATGCTCTTTTGGGGAGGATGAGGTGGAGTGGGAGTGGTGACACAGGATTTCGTGTAACCCAGGTTGGGCAAACTGTGTAGCTGAGGTTGTTAGCCTTGCTTTCTTTAAGGATGTTATTTGCTTTAAATTTGATCTATTTTTTTGGCTAGTAAGTCATACTGATGGGTTAACTATGTGATGATTCAGAAATATACAAAGGTTTGCACTCTTCTTTTTCTTTTTGGTCTTTTTGAGACAGGGTCTCCCTATAACCCCAGCTGTCCTGGAACTCACTATGTAGACCAGGCTGGCTTTGAACTCACAGAGATCTGCCTGCCTCTGCCTCCCGAGTGCTGGGATTAAAAGCACTGTATTGAATAGTTAGCATGTATAGATGCTGTCCTAGACATCTTTAAAGACAGTGAATTAAGTAGACAAGATTTCCTAGGCCTGGAAAGACAGTTCGGTGTTTAAGAGCACTTACTGCTTTTCCAAAGGACCCAAGTTCGATGCATCCTTGTAGGGCAGTTCAGAACAACCTGTAACCCCAGCTTCAGGGAATGCCACACCCTGTTCTGGCCTCAGGGGGAAACACACACACACATGTAAAGAAGTCCTACCCTTGTGGAACTTCCATTTTAGGAGGAAAACATAACAAAGCACAAAGTATATTACTAAATGAGAAGTGTTTTTTAAAAAAAATAGAGTATGCCTGTTGGGGTGCATTTGAAGAGGCCAGTATTAGTGCTACTTTTAGAAATATAGAGTTTGGGGAATTATAGGTTCTCATGCATGCTAACTATATGTTCAACCATTGGCCTACACCTACAGCCATATTATTGCCATTTTAAATGGGGTTAACAGGATAGACTTCATGAGAAGTTGAGATTAATTAAGCAAAGATTTGTAAAGTTTAAAAGATTGAACTATGCGTATTTGGGAAAGGGGCATTTCTGTGGCAGTGACCTGGAGAGAGGAGCATGCATGGTGAGGGGAGAGAAGAAACAGGATATGCTGATCATAATGAGCCCTATGGGTCACTGAACACTTAGAGCAAAATGGGAACCATTGTGAAAGAAAACAGACACCCCAAATATGACTCGTGCACATCCCAGGGCTCAGATTGTGGCTTCTTAATGTCTTTTATTATTTGAAGAAACCAGAGCTCACTGAGAAAATGACTGATTACAGATCTGAAGCAAGGAATGTATAATATGGGCTTGGTACGTCTTGTGGGAGATTCCAAGAAAGCAAAATTGCTAGGACTGTGTTAAAAGAACTCAGAAGCTAATTTGGAGAATTTCCCACTAACTAAAGATGGGAAAGTTTCCAACTTGATTGGATTATCACAGGAGATTATTACAGACACTTCTGGGTGTGTCTGTAAGCGGATTTCTAGAGAGATTAACTAATATGGTAATACCAACCCTGAATGTAGTAAGTTGGGGAACTGGATGCAATAAAGGTGGGAACTAGAAAGCCCTAAGTGCAGGCTTTCTGACTCTCTGCTTCCTGCCACGTGGTTAGGAAATTGGCTCCACCCTTCTGCCATGATGGACTGAATCCATGAGCCAAAACAAATCTTTCCTGCTTTAAATTGTTTCTCTCAGACAAAATGAGCTAACACAGAAAATTGATGCCAGAGAAGAGGGGTGGTTGCAGTGACCATTCCCATACATGGTTTAGAAGCCTTTGAAACTATTTGTGGGAATGATTTGGGAAAGGCTAGCTAGAGAAGTTCTAGCATGCTGCAGGTAGAGCTTAATGTGATTCTACTGAGAGTTCAGAAGACCAGAATGCTTATAGGAATTGGACAGAAAAGACTGCTCATGAAGCTTCAGATAAGGATGAGGAGTCTTTGGAAATGGGACTAGAGGCTAGTCATGTAATACTGTGGCAAAAAACTTCTCTACATTTTTTGATCAATATTAATCCTCAATATTAATGGTCTCAACTCCCCAGCAAAAAGACACAGACTAACTGACTGGATTAGAAAATAGGATCCATCAGGGTCTGGAGCAGTTGGCAGATGGCTCAGCAGTTAAGAACATTGGTTGTTCTTGCAGAAGACCCAGGTTTGAATTCCAGCACCCACATGGCAGCTAACAGCTGTCCATAACTCCAGTCCCAGGGGATCCAACAGCCTCTTCTTACCACGGGCATTGCACGACACAAGTGCACTTACCTACATGCAGGCAATACACACATACACATAAAATAAATTTTTTTTTTTAAGTTTAAGGGGCTGGAGAGATGGCTCAGCAGTTAAGAACACTAGTTGTTCTTGCAGAAGACCTGGGCTCAAATCCCAGCACCCACATGGCAGCTAACAACTGTCCGTAACTCCAGTTCCAGGGGATCCAACAGCCTTTTCTATGCTCCACAGATATTGCATGACACGGATGCACTTACCTACATGCAGGCAATACATGCGTGCTCATAAAATTAAAAAAATATATTTTTTTTAAAGTTTGAAAAAAGAGAAAATAGGATCCATCAATTTTCTGCCTCCAAGAAACTCACCTCACCAACAATGACCAACACCACCTTAGGGTAAAAAACTGGAAAAAGATTTTCCAAGCAAATGGAACTAAGAAACAAGCAGGTGTAGCTGTTCTAATATCTGACAAAGTAGACTTCAAACTGAAACTAGTCAGAAGAGAGAAAGAAGGTCACTTCATACTCATTAAAGAAAAATACACTGAGAAGTAATTACAATCCTAAACATGTATGTACCTTCCGTAGGGTCTTCCAATTTCATTTAAAAAGGGGGGGAGGGGAGAGAACTGGATAGATGGCTCAGCAGTTAAGAGCACTGGCTACTCTTGCAGAAGACCCAGGTTTGAATCCCACCCAGCACCCACATAGCAACTAACTACTGTCCCTAACTCCAGTTCCAGGGCATCCAATGCCCTCTTCTGACCTTTGTGGGCATTGCACGACACTGGTGGACTTACATATATGTAGGCAACACATTCATACACATAAAAAACAGAATTTTTTTCAATTCATTAGCAATAAAATTTTACATTAACTCCAACACAGTGATAGTGGGTGACTTCAATACCCCACTGTCAGCAATAAGTCAACCAGGCAAAAACTAGACAAATGCTAGAGTTAAATGACACTATATATCAAATGGACTTTACAGACATCTACGGAACATTCCATTCAAACACCAAAGAATACACTTTATTCTCAGTAGCCAAGGGAAATTTCTCCAAAATTGACCACATATTAGAAGACAAAGCAAGTGTCCACAATTTTCTGAAGATTGAAAATCATCTTGCATCCTATCCAACTACAAAGGACTAAAGCTAGATAGCAACAAAAATAGTGGGAAAAGTACACAAATTCATGGAAGCTAAACAACCCATTGCTGAACAAAAGTTGGATCACAGGAGAAATCAAGAAGGAAAACAAAAATTTCCTAGAACTGAATGAAAATGAAGACGCAACATACCAAAACCTTTGGGACACAATGAAGGCAGTCCTAAGAGGGAAATTTATAGCATTAAGTGCCTACACCAGAAAACTAGAAACATCTCATATAAATAAATTAATAGTGCACCTGAAAGCCTTGGAAAACCAAGAACAAACACCTAAAGAGTCAGTGGGAAGAGATAAAATCAAGGATGAGATTAATGAAATAGAAATGAAGAAAACTATACAAAGAATCAGTGAAGAGTTGGTTCTTTGAAAATATTAATAAGATTAAGAATCTAGTAGCCACCAGATGTGGTTGTATATGCCTTTAATCCCAGCACTTGGGAGGCAGAGGCAGGCTGAACTCTGTGAGTTCCAGGCCAGATCCCCCAAACAATTAGCCAAATTAACCAAAGGAAAGAGAGGACCCAAATAAACTCAAAGACGAAAAGGGAAACATTACAACAGACCCAGAGGAAATTCGGGAAATGATAAAGAGTTAAAAATCTGTATACCGTTAAACTAGAAAATCTTAAATGGATAAATTTCTAGATGTGTATGGCCTACCAAAATTAAATAAAAATGACATAAATACTCTAAACAGACCCATAAAAACCAATGATAGAGTAGTTTAAAAAATCTCCCAACTTGGAGATGAAGAGATGACCCAGCAGATAAGAGCACTGGCCACTCTTGCAGAGGACCCAAATTCAATTCCCAGAACTCACATGGCAGCTACCAACCATCTGTAACTCTGGTTCCTGGGGATTCCAGTGCCCTCCTCTGACCCCTGCAGGCACTGCATGACATGGGTGACCTTACACACAATACACTCATACACATAAAAATAGTAAATAAAATACATGTTTTTTTAAATCTCCCAAGTAAAAAGAGCCTGGGACCAGAGGGATATAGTGCAGAATTCTACCAAACCTTCAAAGAAGAATTAATACCAATACTCCTCAAATTATCCTGTAAAATACAAAATGAAGGAACACTCCCAAATTCCTTCTATGAAGCCAGCGTTACTCTAATACCCAAACCAGACAAAGATCTAACAACAACAACAAAGAAAATTATAAACTAATCTTTCTGATGAACATAGATGCAAAAAGTATAAAATACTTGCAAACAATGTAAGAACACATCAAAAAGATCATCCACCATGATCAAATTGGCTTCGTCCCAGAGATGCAGGGATGGGTCAACATATGTAAATTAATAAATGTAATCCACCATATAAACAGACTCAAGGACAGAAACTACATGATCGTCTCATTAGATGCAGAAAAGGCCTTTGACAAAATCCAACATCGATTCATGACAAAAATCAAAGGGAACCAATACCACAAGCACACAGCCAACATCATACTAAATGGAAAAAAGATGAAAGCATTCCCCTTAAACCCAGGAGCAAGACAAAGATGTCCACTCTCTCCATTCCTGTTCAATATAGTACTTGAAGTTTTAGCTAGAGCAATAAGACAAACGAAGGAGATAAAGGGGTTACAAATTGGAAAGGAGAAAGTCAAAGTATCTTTATTTGCAGATGATATGATTCAATACATAAGAGATCCTAAAGACTCCACCAGAAAACTCTGAGAGCAGATAAATACATTCAGCAAAGGAGAAAGATATAAAACTAACACCCCCAAATCAGTAGCCTTTCTATACACCACCAACAAACATAATGAGAAAGAAATCCAGGAAATTATCCCATTTACAATAGCCTCAAAATTCATAAAATATCTTGGAACAAATCTAATAAAGTGAAAAAAACTTGTACAATAAAACTTTAAGACACTGAAAAAATTGAAGAAGGTACCAGAAGATAGAAAGTCTTCCTATGCTCATGGATCAGTAGGATTAACTGTGAAAATGGCCATCCTATCAGAAGCAGTTTACAAATTCAATATAACCATCAAAATTCCAACACATTTCTTTACAGAAATTGAAAAAAGAATCTCAAATTCGTATCGAAACACAACCCAGGATAGCCAATATAATCCTGAACAATAAAAGAACTGCTGGAGGCATTACCATTCCTGATCTCAAATCATACTACAGAGCTATAGTAATAAAAGCAGTATGGTACTGGCATAAAAACAGACAAATTGGGCAGTGGAATAGAATTGAGGACTTGGATTTAAATCCACACATTTACAGCCCCCTGATTTTTGACAAAGGAGCCAAAAAATACACATTGGAGAAAAGATAGCATGTTCAAAAAATAGTGTTGGTCAAACTGGATAAGGGCATGTAGAAGAATGAAACTAGATTCCTGTCTCTCATCCTGCATAAAACTCAACTCCAAATGGATCAAGGACCCTGAATCAGACAGGAAAAAGTAGGGAATATATTGGAACTCATAGGCACAATAAAGGACTTTCTGAACAGGATTCCTCTAGTGTAAGCATTAGGTCCAACATTTGACAAAAATGAACCACGGATAAGGGCATGTAGAAGAATGAAACTAGATTCCTGTCTCTCATCCTGCATAAAACTCAACTCCAAATGGATCAAGGACCCTGAATCAGACAGGAAAAAGTAGGGAATATATTGGAACTCATAGGCACAATAAAGGACTTTCTGAACAGGATTCCTCTAGTGTAAGCATTAGGTCCAACATTTGACAAAAATGAACCACATGGCTCTCTGCTCCTCCCCGTTCTAGAGACAGCCGCATCTTCTAGCGCAGTGCCAGCCTAGTCCCTGAGACACCATGGTGAAGGTCGGAGTGAACGGATTTGGCCGTATCGGGCGCCTGGTTACCAGGGCTGCCTTCACCTCTGGCAAAGTGGATATTGTTGCAATCAATGACCCTTTCATTGACCTCAACTACATGGTCTACATGTTCCAGTATGATTCCACCCATGGCAAGTTCAATGGTACAGTTAAGGCTGAGAATGGGAAACTTGTCATCAATGGGAAGGCCATCTCCATCTTCCAGGAGCGAGATCCCGCCAATATCAAATGGGGTGATGCTGGTGCTGAGTATGTTGTGGAGTCTACTGGGGTCTTCACTACCATGGAGAAGGCTGGGGCCCACTTGAAGGGTGGAGCCAAAAGGGTCATCATCTCTGCCCCTTCTGCTGATGCCCCCATGTTTGTGATGGGTGTGAACCATGAGAAATATGACAACTCCCTCAAGATTGTCAGCAACGCCTCCAGCACCACCAACTGCTTAGCCCCCCTGGCCAAGGTTATCCATGACAACTTCGGCATTGTTGAGGGACTCATGACCACAGTTCATGCCATCACAGCTACCCAGAAGACTGTGGACGGCCCCTCTGGGAAACTATGGCGTGATGGACGTGGGGCTGCCCAGAACATCATCCCTGCATCCACTGGGGCTGCCAAGGCTGTGGGCAAGGTCATCCCAGAACTGAATGGGAAACTCACTGGCATGGCCTTCCGTGTTCCTACACCCAATGTGTCTGTCGTGGATCTGACCTGCCGCCTGGAGAAAGCTGCTAAGTATGATGACATCAAGAAGGTGGTGAAGCAGGCATCCGAGGGCCCCCTAAAGGGCATCCTGGGCTATACTGAGGACCAGGTCGTCTCCTGCGACTTCAACAGTGATACCCACTCTTCTACTTTTGATGCTGGAGCTGGCATTGCCCTCAACGACCACTTTGTCAAGCTCATTTCCTGGTATGACAACGAATTTGGCTACAGCAACAGGGTGGTGGACCTCATGGTCCACATGGCCTCCAAGGAGTAAGAAGCCCTAACAACCCCGGACCCCAGCAAGAGAATACCCGATATCCTGCATCAGATAGAGAGGAAGTAGGGAATACACTGGAACTTATAGGCACAGGAAAAGACTTCCTGAACAGGACTCCTATGGTGCAGTCATTCCCCAAAAAAAAAAAAAAAATGAACCACATGAAACTAAAAAGCTTCTGTACATCAAAGGACACCATCATTCAAGTGAAAAAAAAAAAAAACCTATAGAATGGGGAAAAAAGTCTTTACTAGCTATATCTTCAACAGAGAGTATCTAGAATATACAAAGAACTCAAGAAACTAAACATCCAAAAACAAAAAAATAAAAAAACAGACAACCAACCCCAATTAAAAAGTAGGACAAGGAGCTAAACGGAGTTCTTTAAAGGTGAAACACAAATAGCTGAGAAATACTTTTAAAAATGTTCAATATCTTTAATCATCAGAGAAATGCAGATTAAAATTACTTTGAGATTTCATCTTATCTCTCTCAGAATGGCAAAAATAACAAAAAACAACAAATGCTATCAAGGATGTGGAGAAAGGGGAGACTCTTATCCAATGCTTATTGGAGTGCAAACTGGTGTAGCCACTATGGAAATCAACATGGAGAGTCCTCAAAAAGCTGAAAATTGACCTACCATATGACCCAGGCATAACACCCTTGGGCATATAGCCAAAAGACTCTATTGGCTATCACAGAAATACCTGTTCATGCATCTTCATTGCTGCATTTTCATGACAGCCAGAAGTTGGAAACAGCCTAAATGTCCATCAACTGATGAATGAATGATGAAAATGTGGTACATATACAGAATGGACTATTATTCGGCTCTTAAAAAAACTAAATTATGAAATTAGCAGATAAATGGATGGAATTGGGAACAATCATCCTTACTCAGAAAGACAAACATCGCATGTTCTCTCTCATCACTGGATGCTAGCTTTGAAATTTTAGATATGCGTGTTCCAATTTGAAAATTCAGAGAGGTCAAGAAACTAATAAATGGAGTAGGGAATGGGAGGGCAGGGCAGAGGAAGAAGTACAGGGAGGAGTGATAATACTTTAGCCTTTAGATAAAGCCATATGGAACCCTACCACTAATAGAGGCTTCTTAAAGTATATATGTATACATTGAGCCGGGCGTGGTGGTGCATGCCTTTAATCCCAGCCCTTGGGAGGCAGAGGCAGGTGGATCTCTGTGAGATTGAGGCCAGCCTGGTTTATGTAGTAAGTTCCAGGCCAGGTGGGGCTGCTGTCTCAAAAAGACAAAAATAATAATAGAGTATATACATACACATCATAAAAGGGATTAAAAGTACTTATCCTACAACTGGGGGACATTGCCCTTTCTAGACATCAAAGGCTAATGAAAAAAAAAAAAAACCTCAATGCCAGAAATGGACTTTTTCTCTAGAAGCTGTTGACCAAGGATCTCATAGACCCTCAAACTATACTGGTCATTGCCCCTGCTCTTGTTTATCCACCAGAACTGGATGGTGAGGCCCTATTGCTGAAGACACTACATACATGAGTTGTAGAATGAACAAGGAGAAATCGAGCTGATGCTGAATTCCGGACTTCATCTCTACTGGCTAGTGTTCATAATGCTGGAAGGTGCTGTGCATGCTACTGGAAGGAAAAAATAAAAATCATCCTTACCCAGTGGTGAATCCTGTAAACTAAAATAACAGCTGGCAGGGCTGGAGAGATAGCTCAGTGGTTAAGAACACTGACTGTTCTTGCAGAAGACCCAGGTTTGAATCCCAGCACCCACATGGCAGCTAACAACTGTCCCTAACTCCAGTTCCAGGGGATCCGACAGCCTCTTCTGTCCTCTGCGGGCATTGCATGACACAGGTGCACTTACCTACATGCAGGCAATACTCACATTCACATAAAAACAAAACTGGCTTGGAAAGATATACCCACCAATGCAATAATGGCACAAATATTATGGGAGTAATCAACCAGTCTTTAACTGGATTAAAGGTCTACTTTCTAGAATGAAGCCCATACCCAACATTGATAACAGGTTAAGAACCTGCGGCTAGACAGATCACAGGACATAGGGGAAAACCTAATACTAATTTTCTACTAAGTAGTTATATTAAAGGAACTCTTAATGACTCTTTGTTATACCCATAGATAGATGCATCTTTCTCAACTCTCACCAGAGAAGTTTCCTTATGAAACAAATGGTGATTAACACAGAAACCCACAACTGGCCAACATGCAGAGAACAAGAGACTACAGAGTGCTTATCCCTGAATAGGACATCTATATCAAACTTCTGCCTCCTAAGGTTCGGGATCATTGCAGAAGGAGAGGCAGAAAGATTGTAAGAACCAGAGGTGGTGGATGACCACAAGGATACTTAGTTTCTCCAGACAACTGGTCAGTGACTTACATGAATTCACAGTAACAGTGATAGCATGCACAAGCCCCATGCAAGCTCAAACCAGGAAAAAAAATCACAGTATAGAGATAAGAAGCACTAAATCCAGTTAAGGAAATTATGACAATTGATGGCAACTGGCAGGGGGAAAGAGAGTCTCTTTCAAGCATGGGACTCTTGGTAGGTTAACCAGGCTGTAGTGGATGGACCCACATTAAGGACATTTGGAGACAAAAATTAGACTCTCTTGGCCTTATCATACATACTTTATTATTATAATAGAGTACAGTAAATTGGATGGAAGCAATAAGGAGAGGTGTGGATAGGAGAGGAGATCTAAATACCACTAAAATATATTTATGAAAAAATATTGTATCGTGCCAGGTGTGGTGGTGCATGCCTTTAGTCTCAGCACTCAGAAGGCAGAGGCAGGTGGATCTCTGTGAGTTCAAGGCCAGCCTGGTCTACATATCAAGTTCCAGGTCAGCTGGGGCTGCAAGGAGACCCTGTCTCAAAAAGACCGAAATAAAATTAAATTTTTTTATTGATTTATTTTTAATTTATGTGTATGAGCGTTTTGCCTACACACATGTAAGTGAGCTCATATCAGGCACATACTTAAAATTTTTGCAGTAAAATATCTTAATGTTTCCAGATCGCTTTTGTTTTTTAATTTCAGGCTGGCAAAATGGATAAAAGTGCATGCCACCAAACCTGAGAACCTGAGTTCAATCCCTGGGACTCACATGATGGAAGGAAAGGATCAACTACTGCAAGCTGTCCTGTGACATCCACAGGTACACACACAGACACAGACACAGACACACACACACACAATAAATAAATATTAAAATTTTTTAAAGTTTATTTCATTTCTAAAACTTAAAAGATGCTTTGTTTCTTCACAATTTCACTTTATTGTATTTAAAGTACTATAATAGTACAGCTTCCTGCTGTTACAATGTGTCCTAGTTGTTCTTCATTGCTGTGACAAGATACTCTGACCACTACCAACTTGGGGAGGAAAGGGTTTATTTAGCTTACATATCCTGGGTCACAGTTCATTCGGGAGCCCAAGGTAGGAACTCAGGGACAGGAACCTGGAGGCAGGAGCTGGAGCACAGGCCATGGAGGAACTCTGCTTATTGGCTTGCTCCCCTGGCCCCTGCTCAGCCTGCTTTCTTATGCAACACAGGCCCACCTGCCCAGGGGTGGCACCACCCACAGTGGGCTGGGCCCTCCCACATCACTTATCAAGAAGATGCCCCTCAGACATGGCCACAGGCCAGTCCAATAGCGGCAATTCCCCGATTGAGGCTCCCTCAACCCAGGTGTGTCAAGTTGACACTAAAGCTATCCAGCACACAATGCATAGCTTATTTGTACATATTAATATATAATGTCCTCACAGATCCTATGTTCTGGTTTGTGTTCTTATTATCTCTGCCTCCTCTCTGCCATGAGGTGAGCTACTTTGCTCCACTACATGTTCCTCACCATGATGTTCTTCCCCCACATGTGGGCTTAGAAGCAATGGAGACAAGTAGCTGTGGTCTGAAAACTCTGAAACCATGAACCAAAATAAATCTCCATTCCTTTTAGGTTGGTTCTATCAGGTATATTTTCATAGAGATAAAAAGTGGCCTACACAGAAAATTGGTACCAGGAGTGGGGCCATTGCTGTAACTATACCTGATTTATTTCAGCTCACAGTTTCAGAGGTTGTGAGAGTAGGACTACACTGTTGCTTTTCTTTGCTTTTTCTCTTGCTTTTGTTCCATCTGAACCATTAGACCAGTAGACAGCACCACCTACATTCAGTATGGATGTTTCTGGCTTAGTTGCTGTCTCACATGTCAATCATCTGAAAATCCCCTCACATATTCACCCAGAATTACACTCTACTAATCTAGGAATCTTTCATTTCAGTCAAGTTTACAGTCAAGATTAACAATCACACAAATCCTTGTTTTGATATGCAAACACATTTTCTTAAAGTATCTTTGTCAGGCATGGTGAGGGTAGGCCTTTAATCCCAGCACTCAGAAGCAGAGGCAAAAGGATCTTTGTGAGGTGGAGGCCAGTCTGGTCTACATAGTGAGTTCCAAGCCAGCTGGGGCTACAAGAGACCATGTCTCATTATATATCTCTGTGTGTGTGTGTGTGTGTGTGTGTGTGTGTGTGTGTATTCCAAATAAAGACAAAAAGCTCATAATTCCACTTAATATAATTATTCTATGTGCAATAAAAATTCACTAATATTTACTCAGTGTCTCCATAATTTCTTCTTTTTTGGTCTTTTTGAGACAGGGTCTCCTGTAGCTCCAGCTGGCCTGGAACTCACTATGTGGACCAGGCCGGCCTTGAACTCACAGAGATCCACCTGCCTCTGCTTCCCAAGTGCTGGGACTAAAGGCATATGCCACCATACCTGGCCCTCAATAGTTTCTTAACTGCTCAAAAATATAAGTTTAAACTCTCCCCAGAGACTCAACACCAACTCCTGTGAAGCCCCAGGAGAATCAGGAGTTCATGGTCATCCTGAACTACAGGGTAAGTTCAAGACCAGCCAGGGCTATATGAGACCCTGTTTCAAATAAAAAACAAAGAAACTCTGCTTAAACTTGTGTATTAGAATATGTGTGTGCACAGAAGAGATACATGCAGTAAGCACACCTGCCATTTCCTCCTGCTCCATTCCTTTAAAGTGGCCATGATACCTCATGAACACAGGATTCCAGTGAACTCAAGATACTGGAGTTCGGCGAGACTCAAATGAGTAGTACAAGGTGAGTGTTCTCAGTCCAAATTAACAAAGTAATGCCAGGTTTTCCAGTGAGAACCAGAACTTGCTTTGAAGACAAAAAAAGGGCAATGGCATTCTAAGAACTGTCTATGACCACAGAACATTGTGTCCTATCTTTTTGCTGAAAATAATGACATGGAAGGGGCAGGAAAGATAAGTCAACTCCTAATTTCCATTCCATCCTTCCTTTTTCATCATTAAGTCAAAGACAGAGCATGCTGGCAGAATGTACCTTTAACAAGAAGTGAAAGAAAGGTATGGTGGTGTGCACCTTTAATCCCAGCACTCAGGAGGTAGAGGCAAGGGACTCTGTGAGTTCCTGGCCAACCTGGTCTAAATAGTGGGTTCCAGGTCAGCCAGAGCAAAACAGTGAGGGTCCCCCCCCCCAGTGAAAAAAGTTGGCTTGAACATTTTGTGCATTCTAAGAGGACAAAATGTATGTATGTATACCAGTTACTAAATACAAATTGTATAATTTGGGGTGTTCTTCATATGAATTACATTACAAATTTTAAAACGTTTTATTCATTATCTCGTGTGTGTGTGTGTGTGTGTGTGTGTGTGTGTGTGCGTGTGCCTGTATGTATGTGTGTATGTGTTTGGGTACATCTGTGCCATAACACGTATGGAGGTCAAAGAACTTGCAAGGAGTAGGTTCTCTCTACCATGTGGCTCTCAGGGATAGAACTCTGGTAGTCAGGTTTGGTGGCATTCGTCTTCTGTTCACTGAGCCATCTCACTAGCCGTAAAAGTTCTTATATTTGCATTTAAAGTTAGCCCAGCCTACATATGCATTTTTGTATCACACCCTGAGAAGTCTTTAGCTCATGCCCTGAGAAGTCTGTAGCTGACTCACTTTGTCAGTCCATTTTCTAGCAAGAATGAACTAAATTTTAAGTGCTGTCAAGTTATTTTCTTATTTAAATCATTTATGAGACTTGAGAAGACTTTACCTTAAGGTTATATTTTGTGTGATGTATATATGTAGTGTGTGTGTGTGTGTGTGTGTGTGTGTGCACACATGGTGCATGCACCTGAATGTATGAGTCCACATATCTGTGCATGCACATGCAGAGGCCACAGAAGGGCATCAAATGTCTTCTACTGTTCTCTGCATTATTGCCTTGAGACAGAGCTGTAACTAAACCAAAAGCTCAAAAAGCTCAGGCTGGCTGACCAGGGAGTTCTTGGGATTCACCTGTCTTCCCCTCCAATGATGTGATCACGTACAGCCATGCTCTGCTTTCTACTTGGGTGCAGATTCCAACTCAGGTCCTCATGCTCGCAGAGCAAGTACAATTATCTCTCTAGCCAAAACTTAGTACATGGGTATTTGAGAAGAGAGAGTGTTCTGAAATGCAGTCTCCATTCTGCATGCCCTACATTGCCCCTGGACATGGAGTGCAATACTGAACTCATACCAAGGAAGAGGCTCCTACCATGACCAGGAGTATAATGAAAGCTCAAAGCACAGGAAAACAACTTTTGTGAGA
>NW_008335885.1:845005-854359 GCF_000622305.1 Nannospalax galili | reverse complement strand
ATATCAGGTGAAAAAAGCTAAGATATTTCTTAGATGAAACCATTATTATTAAATATAAGGTATGAAGATACAGAGTATGAAGATATTAAGAACTAGAAAGAATGTATAGCTTTTGCATTTTTATTAAGTAATCTCTGGCCATGTGAAAAAAGAAGAAAGAATAATGAAAGAAAAGAGGAGAAAAGAAAGGGAATGAGAAGCTGGCCCTGCGGCATCGGCCAGTAATTCCAGCTCATTTGTGAAGTCAAGATCAGCTTGGGCAACTAAGTGAGGCTCAGCTTCAAAATTAAAAAAAAAAACAAAAAACAAATTTAAAGGAGCCCGGCATGGAGCTGAAGAGATAGCTCAGCAGTTAAGAGTCCTTACTGCTCTTCCAGATGACCTGTGTTTGATTCCCAGCACCCACGTGGGGAAGCGTCTGGAGATCTGATGCCTCTGGCCTTCAGAGGTACTCACACTCATATGCACAAACCCACACAGAGACACACACATATACATAATTAAAGTAAAAACTTGAGCCCTCCAGAAGAACAGTAAGTGCTATTAATTTCTAAACCACCTCTCAAGTCCAAAATAAAAAGGTGCCAGGCACTGTGACTCACACCTGTGATCATAGTACTTAGGAGGCTGAGGCAGGAGGCTTGCTGTGGGTTCAAGGCCAACCTGGGCTGCATACTGAGTTCCAGGACATCCTGAACTCCAAAATGAGATTCTGACTCAAAAAGCCAAAATAAATAGGAACTGGGATATAGTTCAGTGATAGAGAGCTTGTGTACCATGCCTGAGGCTCCACTTTTAATCTGTGTACCACATAAGAAAAAGGAAAAAGGAAGGAAGGAAAGATGGAAAAGAGCATTGTTACCTGTAAGAATTAAGAGAATAACACTTCAGGGGTGGAGAGATGGCTCATCGGTTAACAGCAGTGACTGCTTGTGCAGAGGATCTGGCCTCAATTCCCAGCACCTACATGGTAGCTAATAACTACCCATAACTCCAGTTCTAGGGGAATCCAACAGCTTCTGACTGCTGTGGGCATTGCATGACACGGGTGGGTGCATTTACATGCATGCAGGCAATACACTCATACACATAAAATATAAAAAAAGAAAATAACATTTAAAACATAAGCAAGGCTGAAGGTATAGCAGTGCCAGTCTTCCTTCTGGGAGGATTCTGTGACCCAGCTATCTCAATTTTTTATTTCCTTATACTTCTCTTTTTCATCTGTTCATTAATCATTAACAAATAGAGGAAAAGGTGAGTTAGTAAGTGATGTCACATTACAGCAGCTGTGATGAAGATACACAAGCAATAAATGTAATTAACTTATATAGTTAAATTCAAATGGACATGTTTAATGGGGTCCTTTTATTTTAGGTTAAAGACATCCATCCAGCCTCCAAAATAGAGTGTTGTTTTAAGGGTATGTGTTCAATAGAACTTAACAAAATAATTTATTGAGAATCTCATATGTGCATATAAAGTGTTTTGATCAAATCCATGCCCACTCCAACTCCTCCCTCCAACTCCTCCCATATCTCCCCATCACTTTTTTCTGATAACTCCACGTGCTCTTTCTTCTTCTTTTTCATTAGAACTTTCTACAAATATTGGTAATGTTCTATGTTGATGTTGTCTAGTCACTACTCCCTCCAACTCCTCCCTCCCCTCCAACTCCTCCCATATCTCCCCATCACTTTTTTCTGATAACTCCATGTGCTCTTTCTTCTTCTTTTTCAATAGAACTTTCTACAAAGATTGGTAATGTTCTATGTTGATGTTGTCTAGTCACTACCCACATGTAGCACTTAATGTGACTAGTGTTTTATTGAGGAACTGATTTTTTTCTTATATTCAATTTTAATTAAGTAGCCACATATGATTAGTGGCTATGGTTTGAATTATTTGCACTTGATCACAGGAGTCTAGCCTGGGCAACACAGGGAGGCCCTGCCTCAAAAACAAACAGCAGAAACACAGTGTGTGAACTCGGTTAAATATATAAAATGCAGGGGTTTTTTTTTTTCTTTTTCTTGTTGTCTTTTTGAGACAAGGTCTCCCTGTAGCCCCATCTGGCCTGGAACTTGCTATGTAGACCAGGCTGGCCTCAAACTCACAGAGATTCACCTGCCTCTGCCTTTTGAGTGCTGGGACTAAAGGTGTGCGTCACCACACTGCCTGGCTATATAAAGTGGTCTTGGTGATGATTTTTATCTTCATCTCTGTCTCTCCTGGTCCATATTAAGCTCTTTGAAAATATTTTATTCACTCTATTTTTGTACTTTTATATCATCTCTACAATGGTGACAGCCATTTCTGCTTTATTCACCTGCTGCTTAATTTAGTGACTAGAATATAATTAGTGCATGAAATATATTTGTGGAAGTCTGACAGAGTGGGTGACTTTATCTTAGCTTCTGCTTAGTAATTGTTTCTGCTTCCTTATAATTTTAGTATGACATGACCTTGTAAAGCACCAGCTCTAACTAGCTCCTCACGACACTGACTCTACCTTTGGTATTTCTCTAGGAATGGTTTGGTACCTGATGCTGGTTCCATTTCTTGTGAAAAGGCAAGGCTGAGTGTCCTAGAATAACAGTGTGACAGCTACAGTGGCTGTCTTAGCTGGGGTGAGGATACCTTTGGGTAAAGTTACCTTTGATGTGAGCTTTAAGACATATTTTGGGCATGTTCAGTCAAAGAAGTACTGTCTTTTCTGTTTCATTCAATGAATCATCTTGAAAATCAGAACAACTGTTCAGGTGTGGTGGCACATGCCCTTAGTCCCAGCACTCGGGAGGCAGAGGCAGGCGGATCTCTGAGTCCAAGGCCAGCCTGCCTACATAGTGAGTTTCAGGCCAGCAGGAAGAAACGAAGGGGGAAGGGAGGGAGAGAAGGAAGGAAGGGAGGGAGGGAGGGAGGGAGGAAGGAAGGAAGGAAGGAATGAAAAGAAAGAAAGAAAGAAAGAAAAAGAAAGAAAGAAAGAAAGAAAGAAAGAAAGAAAGAAAAGAATCAGAACCAAATGTTGCTCGTCTCAGGGGCTCTATTCAGATTAGAGTTGGGAATGTTTTACAAACCTATTTTGAGGGACTTTTGTTTATGTAATTGCTGTTCTTTTTGGAGTTACTTGCAAAAACTCTATGGCTTTTTGTGATTTAATGCATTATCTTTCACTAGGAAAGTTAGAATCAGAGAGCTAAAATGATCTATGAATCTTAGAGGGGGAAGATTAGAATCATGGGGGCTAGTGAGATGGGTAAGTGGGTAAAGATGCTTGTTGCCAAGCCTGACTATCTGAGTTCTATCCCCAGGACCCACATGACAGAAGGAGAGAACTGACTCCAACCTGCCCTCCAATCTTCACATGTGCACAGAGTGGCATGTACACATACCCACACACAAATGAATATAATAAAAATTTTATAGAGAAAAAGCTATAATCAATGAAATTTCCCTAATATTCCTTGCATGTTGAAATGTTTACTAAAGTTAATAAATTTAGGGGCTGCAGAGATGGCTCAGCAGTTAAGAGCACTGGCTGCTCTTTCAGAGGATCTGGGTTTGATTCCCAGCTCCCATATTGCAGCACTAATGGTCCATAACTACAGTTCTAGGGATCTGAAACCCTCTTCTGAACTTTGACCTCTGTGGGCACTGCATGACATGGGTACATTTATATGTACATGCAGAAAATACACTCATACACATAAAAATTAATTAACATTAATTTGATTTTAGAGCACTTTTAGCTTTCTATAAAATGGAGCAGAAGGTGCAATCTCCACATAAGATCTTACTAACCCTCTCCCCTATTAGTAAAATAGTGTATTAGTTGGCACATTTGTTACAATTGGCAAGCCAATACTTATATATTTTATTAACTAAAGTCTACAAAGTTCACTCTTGGTGCTTTTACCCCATAGGTTTGGGTGCAATATATAATGGCATATATCCATGAACAATTTTACCACCCTAAAAATCCCTGTGTATCCCATTTACTCTTCCCTCTTCCCTTCAGATTCTAGCAGTCACTGAGCTTTGCAATAGCTCCATAATTTTGTCTCTTCCAGAAGAGACACGGTTGTAATTGCACAGGGTGTAGCTTTTTCAGACTGGCTTTTTTTTTTCACTAAATAATATACATTTACTATTTCTCTTTGTCTTCTTGTTGGTTTAGAGTGTTTTTTTTTATTTTTGAGACAGAATCTTATATTGTAGACTAGGCTAGGGTGTAACTCACTATGTGACCCATTCTAGTCCCAAACTCAAGGCAATCCTCCTGTCTCAGCCTCGCAACTGCTCAGATTACAATGAGCCAGCCACCATACACAGTTTTCTAAGTATTTTTTATAGCACTAAATAATATTCCACTCTACATGTGTTGCAGTTTGTTTATTCATTCCCTACAGAAGGTTATCTAGGTTACTTCCAGTGTGGGGGGATGATGAATGAAGTTGCACTCAAAGATTTGGAAACATATGTCTACCCAAAAACCTGCACGTGGATCTATATAGTAACTGATGAATTGTGTGATAAGATCATGTTTACTTGTCAAGAAGCTGCCAAACCATCTTAGAAAAGGTCTGTACCATTTTGCTTCACCATGAGTAGTGGCAGTTACTGTGGCTCCATATCCTCTCTACACCTAGTGATGTTGGTGCTCTGGAATTCAGCCACTCTAATAAATAATAATATCTCACTGTTGTTTGAATTTGCAATCCCATAGTGTCATAACTATTGATTGCTTTTTCACATCTGCCTCTGCCTCCCTAAGTGCTGGGGCTAAGGGCCTTACCACACCTGGCAAAAGGCTGATTCTTTAGATCATCATTATCTTAGTACTATTAATTATTTTATAGTCAAGGAAAGAAAGACACTTGATTATATATTTCAGAAAGATGCATAGGTTGGTGTGATGAGAAAGAAAAGCTTAGGTACTTTCATGTTTCAAGTCACCTCTTTACTAGATATGGAAATGGAATTCTGGGCAGGTGAGATGGCTCAGTGGGGAGAGGCACTTGTTATGAAAGCCTGATGACCTGAGTCTGATCCCCTGAAGGAAAGAGAGAACTGACTCCACAAAGTTGTCCTCTGACCTCCCCATGAGCACCATGCTATATGCACACATATACACACAGGATTAAAAAAGAAATAGCAATTCTTTTCTTTTATATTATTTTTATGAGTGTATTGTTTGCATGTACGTAAGTGCTCCCACGTCACACAGTGCCCACAAAGGTCAGAAGAGGGCGTTGATTCCCCTGTAACTTGAGCTACAGATGGCTGTTAGCCACCATGTGGGTGCTGGGAACCGGACCTGGGTCCTCTGCAAGAGCAGCCAGTGCTTTTAACCACTGAGCTATCTCTTCACCCCCTGGTGGCATATTCTTGTAGTCCTTGCTACTTGGGAGACTGAGTCAAAAGGATAGCTTGAACCTAAGAGTTTGAGACCAGCCTGGGCAAATAGTGTATCCGCTCCTACATCTTAAAAAGAGAAAGAGCTGGTTGTAGTGGCACACAAGGTAGGATATGCTGAAGAGGTGGAGCCAGGAGGGCCACAGGGTCAAGGCCAGCATGGGCTATACCTAGGGCTTGAGAATTGACTCAGCGGTTAAGAATACTTGCTCTTCTTGCAGAGGACCCAGGTTTGGTTTCCAGCACCCACATGACAGCTAACAACTGTCCCTAACTCCAGTTCCAGGGGATCTGATGCCCTTTTCTGGCTTCCTCAGGCATTAGGCATGAATGTGGTGCACATAAAAACACATGAAAGTTTTTTTCAAAGTCTTTTAAAAAAGAAAAGTAAAAGAGAAAAAAAGAAGGTGGGGGAGGTGTCCAGTGGAGAGCATGGCTGAGTGCTTTTCATTCAGTTCTACCTCTTGTCCTTGGTCTGAGCAACTGCAGAAAGGCAGGGTAAGTAGCTAAAATAGGGAAACAGAGGGGTCAGATATTGGAGGGTCTTGTTGACCTAAAGGACCAGAGCTTCCGGCTAACAATGTAGCTCAGATGGTAGAGTACCTGTCTAGCATGCGGCTAGCCAGTCTCAGCACTTGGGAAGTAGAGGTAGGATCAGAGGGTCAAGATCAGCCTGGGCTAGCCTGGACTACAGAAGACTCTGAAGTGTAAGAGAGCGAGAGAATGAGAGAGCAAGAGAAAAAGAGAATAACTATCTGGGCTTCTGTTCTAAGTGTAATAATGGGAAGCAAAGAAAGTTTCTGCCATTTTTGGTTTGTGGGGGAGTGAGGGGGATGTGGAGGATTGGGCAGAGATTGACCTCTGAACTCCAAACGTATCCTAAGGTCTTATGACAATGAGAGACAGAGTCAGAGCAAGAGAGAGGAGACAGAGAGACAGAGAAACAGAGACAGAAAGATTGGCTGGCTTTAAAAGAATCAGGAAACCCCTAACTGTATGAAACAAGACACTACATTTTTAGCATACATGGTGGAGGGTGTGGTTTTGAACAGTAGCAAGGTGGAAATGGAACTTGGGAAATAACTGACAGGCTTTGATTAACTTATATGGTAGCTATTGAAGTGGGTATCCTAGATGACACCTTTTCCAACTAACCCTGGATGCTTATGGATTTGTCACGACATGGTAACTCTGGTGATGATAGACATGCCTTGTTGCTGTTTTATTTTTCAGACAGGGTCTCAAGTTGCCCAGGCTGGTTTTGAACTTGCTATTTAGACATCGCTCAAGTGCTGGGATTACAGACACAATTAAAAGAAAGACCTGGTTCTTGAATCATTGTTTCTTGAAATATTGGAGTACCAGAAAGTCTCAAAACATAAAAGGCCTAAGGCATGAAGGGAAAGGAATTTGGGGCCAGACATACAGAGATTTCAATATGAGAGTTCTTTTGTTGTTTTTTGAGACAGGGTATTTCTGTAGCCTCAGCTGGCCTGGAGTTGGCTATGTAGACCAGGCTGGCCTGATTTCACAGAGATCTGCCTGCTTCTGCCTCCCAAGGGTTGGGATCAAAGGTATGAGTCACCACACCTCAATATTTTTTGGTCTTTTTGAGACAGTGTCTCCCTGTAGCCCCAGCTGTCTTGGAACTATGTAGAAGAGGCTGGTCTTGAACTCACAGAGATCCACCAGCCTTGGCCTCCAGAGTGCTAGGATTAAAGGTGTGAGCCACTACACTCAGCAGAAATAACTTTTATACTCAGGAAGAATTAAATAAAAATTGTTGTGTGTTTCAGACTCATTACTTCCACTTTAATAATCCATAGTCTTACTCTTCTTATTTCTATTAATTTTGGTTTTTATTCATATCATTATGCAGACCTTTGGGGGTGTGGACTAAAATCTCTATTGCTGAATTAGTTACTGTATCCAAGGGTATATCAGATTTAAGCAGCGGAAATCCAGAACCGTTTTAAAC
Organism: Nannospalax galili; assembly: GCF_000622305.1. Classification (NCBI taxonomy): domain Eukaryota; kingdom Metazoa; phylum Chordata; class Mammalia; order Rodentia; family Spalacidae; genus Nannospalax; species Nannospalax galili. Next base: position 846,966 of record NW_008335885.1, on the reverse strand, counting down.
AAATTGACTACACAGTACTTTAGTCCAGAAATATCTCCTATTTATTCCACCTGCCTATGCAAACAAGCTTCATTTTATGTCTCCACACTTTGAAGAGGGCTTGTCTAATTGTTCTTGGCCCACAGACTTATAGCATAAGGTTCATTTGGGAGAACCAGTAAGCTATTAAGTAAAAAGATATTACTATTTCTCATTACGATTGCTTTGGATAATTAGTATCCACGTCCCGTCTGAAATACAAATGCCTTTGTCTTGTCTTTCTTGTACCTAGTAAATGATTACAAAGGACTTTTCACTTCACGTAAGATTTAGTTGCCAGTATCTTTGGAAAAGAAACAGTTTCCTCGCAGTTGTCCCCATCATGCAGCTTTGTGATGCCTCAAGTTGCTCTAACTGTGCCAGGAGGTGCACGTAACTGCTTAAAAGGCCAGGGACAGAAACGGAATATTGCACAACCCCACAACAGCGGGCGGGTCGCTTCCAAATCTGGTCTTCGTGTCATGTGGCGGCGGGAGCCACTCGGGCCCCCACTGGAGCCGGGCGCGTCTCCCGGCTACAGCAGATGGGATTTCCTCTCGAGTCCAGGCACCCCTCCCTTCGCCCACAGGTTTAGCGAAGGCGGAGCCGGCGCGCGCCGGGCCGCGGGATGCCCCATTGTCCGGCGGCCGAGGCCGGGTGTCCCCAGCGACTCCCGCACCGGAGCCGGCCGTCAGGCGGCCCCAAGGTCCGCAGGTCCCTGGGCGCTCCCCTCCCTCGCGGCCCCATTGTCTGCCGAGCCCCGCCCCGGGAGACACGTGCGCCTGCAGCTTCCCGAGCGCGCAAGGCGCGGGCCGCGTGGACAGCGCTGGGCGACGGGTGTCCTGGGCAGCCGGGACGGCGCGCGTGGGCCACGGTGGGGGTGAGGCAGGGCGGGGTGGGGACATGCCGGTCTCCTGACAAAGGAGAGCGAGTGGGACACGCCGGGCCGCCGCCCCGCCCGCGGAGCGGAGGGCGTGTCGGCGCGAGGGGCGGGACTCTCATTCACTCGGCCCCGCGCCGCGGCGGCGGAAGGGCGGGGTCTCTCCCTACCCAGGAGGAGGGCGGTGCGAGGGGCGGGACGAGGGCGGGGCCCGCGGGCGCGCGTCCCGAGGCGTCGGCTGCGTCGTCACGTCAGCGCGGGAGAGAGAAAGAGAGGAGCGACTCGGCAGGGACTGGGGACGGGGCCCAGGGAGCCAGCGAGGGCGGGCGTGAGCTGGCGTGCCCGCGAGGAGCAGGAGGGCGGCCACTCGTGTTTGAGCGGCCGCGGGCGGGCGTGGGGACGCTGGGGGAGGAGGAGGGGGCAGCAGGAGGAAGGCCGAGAGCGGAGGGCGGCCAGCGGCCGGCGGCGGCAGGGGGAGAAGGAGGAGCTGGAGGAGGGCAGCGGCTGAGGGAGTGAGTGAGAAGCGGACGCGCGAGGGAGGGAGGGAGGGGGTCACGCGGGGGCGCGCGCGCACTGGGAGCGCGCTCGGAGGCGAGTGGAACTGGATCGGGTTTGCTGCCAGCGGCGTGAGCTTCGGCCGCCATTTTACAACAGCTCCACTCGCGCCGGACACAGGGAGCAGCGAGCACGCGTTCCCCGCACCCCGATCCCCTCCGACAGGATTCCTCGGCCGCAGCCCAGCGGGGAGGTAACGACCGTCAGCACCCGGGTCGGGGAGGGGAGCGCCCTGACATCGTGCAGGGAGCGGGGGGGGAGGGCGGTGCGGACCGAAACCGGCTTTTCTGGAAAATGGATTCCAAGCGGGAGAGGAGCACGTTGGCCGGGGCTGCCTGGGAGTAGGCCGCGGCCCGCGCCGCTTCCTCCTCTCCATGTGCTGCGGCGGCCGGGCTTTGTCTGCGGCGCTCCGGGAGGAGGCGCCTCGCGGACCCGTGGCCCGTGCGGATCGCGAGCGGCGGCGGCGGACTTGGTGCTGTCGTGGCCGTGGCCGCGGCGCGGGAGTGGG
>NW_008335885.1:816027-844906 GCF_000622305.1 Nannospalax galili | reverse complement strand
CCGAGGGGCGAGGGCCGGGGTCGCGCGCGGCCCGGGGCGTAGAGCCGAGTGTCACGGCGGAGAAGGCGGCGCTGGGGGGCGGGGAGGGCCCGGGGCCTGGCGCCGCCGCGGCCTCCGCGTGGAGGGGCGAGGTTGTGCTGCTGCATGTTGCGGGGGGCTCGGAGCGCGGCTGCGGGGTGATGTTGGGAGCCGGTGACGGTCGTCTCGGCCCGGGACTCGGTGGGTTTCCGTTGGAGGAAGTTGTAGGACATTTGAAGGCGCAGAGCACGTGTTTGTAATGGGCTCCTGGCGGCCGCAGTGGTGAGGCTGGCGCTGAGGGTGCGGAGTCGGGGGCGGGCTTTGGGGTGTGGGGGTGAAGGGTGGAGGAATTGGGTGGTGGGAAGGTGACTTGTGTGAGCGCTTTGTTCTTCGCTGGCTGTTGTTACTGATCTATAAGCGGCAGGCGGGAAAAGCGCACTTTCGGGGTTTACCTTGGAGAGAGACAAGCCCAGCTTTGCCTTCTCTGCTCGCACCTTATTCTCCTTGTTGGAACCGCTGCATGTGGCAGGCTGGACCGTCCCCGTGCTGGTGGGGCTTCATTTGTCAAAAAGGCTTTTCCTAGGGAGTGTTAAGCAGGTGAGCCAGGGGTGGTGCTCAGGAAGAATCTAGTGAATCGGTCCTTCGGTGCCCCGGTCCTATTCTGGTTGTCAGGCGCTAGTGACTTTAAGGTTTCTTTCAACGGAGGCGCTGGCTGACTGGCTGGTTGTAGTTAGGGGTAGGGAAAGTAAAGATTGGGACTGTCATTGTCCTCTATTCTTTTTGAAGACCCTAGTTTAATTTTGCTTATTGCGTTTGAACAGATCTCTGGAAACATGGCTACAGAACATGTTAATGGAAATGGTACTGAAGAGCCCATGGATACTACTTCTGCAGTTATCCATTCAGAAAATTTTCAGACATTGCTTGATGCTGGTTTACCACAGAAAGTTGCTGAAAAACTAGATGAAATTTACGTTGCAGGTAAGAACTAACACTTGCAAAATTACATGAAATTTTTCTATTGGATTTCTGGCTTTGAGCTAAAATAGCAACTTTTTGTGGTTTCCAATAAGTGTGGGAACTGGAGCTTTGCCTTGTTCGGATAGTTGGTTAATTTAGGTTTGAACCAGAGGTTAAAGTGTATAGAGGGAGGGATGGAGAGGGGCTGGACCTCCCTCGGGATGGCTCTCTGGCCTTATGGATAACTATATGACAGTATAGCAACAGCTGTTAAATGTTGGGAGCAGCCCATGTGACTTTTGGGGGTATTTTTGTAGTAGGACTCTTGTTAAATAACTTGGTAGCTGTAGGTCAGTTTTCTTGTCTTTCTTGGTGTGAAGGTTCCTTTTTCTCGTGGTACTTTGAAATTGAGTAGAGGTTCAGTGGTTATGCTTGGTATTTTTTGGTTGACTTTGGAATTTGTAGAGCTGTATATTTACTGTAGAACTATTGCAATGTTCAGGACTGTCTTCCTTGGACACAAAGCAGGATGTAAAAGTATGTTGAGTCCTTATTGTGTGGTTGAGAGGCCTATTTAGTTCAGAGTGGCTAAAGTATGCTTTTGATTATGTAGATAGGGGGATTAGGAAATCATTGTCACACATGTATCTGTGTTGGCCAGTACAGGACTTTCTAAAACAAATTGCAAACATTTTAAAAGGTGATAACTAATTAAGTTTTCTCTTCTCCAGGGCTAGTTGCACATAGTGATTTAGATGAAAGAGCTATCGAAGCTTTAAAAGAGTTCAATGAAGACGGCGCATTGGCAGTACTTCAACAGTTTAAAGACAGTGATCTCTCTCATGTTCAGGTAATGTCAGTGTAGAAAGAATTTTAAAATTTGAGTAGTTTTGATGTGTTCATTTAATTTTCATTAGATGAAAATGTTAAATATGAATGGAAACTTTTCTTTCCAGAACAAAAGTGCCTTTTTATGTGGAGTCATGAAGACTTATAGGCAGAGAGAAAAACAAGGGACCAAAGTAGCAGATTCTAGTAAAGGACCAGATGAGGCAAAGATTAAGGTATGTCTTTAAAAACTTCCTGTAGCTTTAAGTTCTTTTAACAATTTTCTAACTTTGGTAAACATTCCCTAGGTGTGATATGGATATATGTATATTTCTAAGATTATTATTGTTTTCTGATTACTTTGAAAAGTACTATAACGTTTTTTATTTTGGTTTTCAAAACAATGCATTGTTAAGTTAATCTTGTTACCTGGCTACTTGTTTCAATCTGTGCTGTTACTATACCAAATAAGAAAATTTCAAGAAACAGGTCTATTGTTAAGTCTAGATGCTTTTTGAAAAGGTTATGGACAGGAAACCAGTTAACTTCAGTACTGGTGAGGAATGGCTGATTGCTTTCCTAGGGAGGCCTGGGTCCCAGTGAATTTAGAGTTTTAATACTCCCTCTCCCCTTAGGTTATTGGGTTTAATATTAAGGATAGTTTATTTCTATTTCAGTGTTGTAAGCAAGGAAATAGGATGGGAATGAAAGTTTTGTTGTTGTTGGTTGGATTTAAGGTCGTATAGGAGATTAAGTGATACCAAATTTAGCTAGGTCTTGATCTTGTGTTGTTGAGATTTATAGTTCAGAGAATATGGATCAGCCTATTAGTTTTTAGGTTGGTGCTCTTTAATATGTCCCATTGTTCTTGAGCCAAGGGTTATGGTTGAAGAAAGCCAGTTAGTGAGAAAGGGCACAGGTATTCTGTGATATTTTGCCAGTCTTGGAAAAGAATGCCTATAACATGGACAGGATTGGAATATGAAATTAGTAGTTAACAGCAACCGTGAAATTTCACAGGTCTAGTTTTGAGTAAATTGAGGTTGAACTATAAATCTAGTTTTTCCATTGAAATGGGGTTTACTTGTCTTTGCAGTTAAGCCAGTTGTGATGATGTCTGCTTTGGGTTTGAGTTCATTAAAATTTTCTGGAAAGAATTAGTTTGTGACTTTTCAATTTTTGGAAGGAGGTGGCTTAAAGCTTTCATGGTACTTAAAATTGTGATAACATTTTTATAAGGATGTTTAACAGGGCAATAAGTAGTTTTTCCTTTTGTCTGTCTAGATTGATAATAAGTGTTATTTGGGTCATGTGAAGATTACATTAAAAAAGCCTAACTCTTCCAGTTCAGGAGTTAAATATGAGGAAAAAGTAAAGAATTTCATGGTTTGTTTGGTGTGGTCATAGTTTTTTTACAAGTTTGAGGGTTTTTTTTTTGCCTAGCGTTACACCATTAATTAGTTGTATTTGAGTGTAATGAAAAATGAACTACCTAGAACATATAGCTTTTTGCATTTTTCATAACGTGACAACCCCCCCAACCCAGGAGTAGAACCTGGCATGCCAGATTACGTAGACAAATAGTCTACCACTGAGCTATATGTCCCCAGTCTCACAATTTTATATTTAATGCTGTTTGAGTAGAAAAGGTTAAATTTTGGAGGATTGAGGTGACCTCAAGTCATTTAACATTTTGATAAGTTTTGTCATGTGGTCTCTTTATTTTAAATTGTCAACTAATTAATAGAATGGTTTTGTTACCTAGAAAACTTGTAGTTGAGATAGTGGAGAAGACTTTTTTGGGCTTTCCAACTTTTAATGGGTTACATCCTTTTAGTATTTTTACTTAAGATAAGGGGTGGAATGAAACTCCTAATTGTCCAAGTAAAGTGAGTTGTATTAATTTTAACAGTTGACTTTGAGGGAGCTAAATCTAGAAGTTATATTGTAGCTTCATAAAGTCATTTTGTCTACCTTTTCTGAATGATCCACGCTGTCCTGTTGTGTGTAGTACTTCAACGTCAAATAATGAAGTTTCTCCTGTAGTCTTTTAAGTTTCTAGACTTGGTGTAGGGGGTGTAATGTCTTCAGAGGCTGGCAAAATTACAATAAATGCCATTGTCCCTAGGTGTGGGGTGCAGGAATTATTTGGTAAGAAATCCAGAGCTGAGAGGTAATCAAATTAGGTACAGTTATTTTTAATGATGTCTGTATTAGCAGAGTAGATATATTTTAATCTCGAAAGTTGTTGATTTTAATTTTTACTACTCAGTAATTAATTGGAGACTATAAACACTAATTTGTACAAGATCCTGAAATTTTGACAATAAGGAATATAACAAACACATTAAAAGGAAAATTTTAACATAGACCCCAGAAATCTGTATGGGGAAATGTTAAGATAATTGGAAAGACTTGGAATTGACTGTAACTACTAACATGAATGTGGTTTTATGAATGGAAATATATTAATAACATTTGAACTTTTCAAGGCACTCTTGGAAAGAACAGGCTACACACTTGATGTGACCACTGGACAGAGGAAGTATGGAGGACCACCTCCAGATTCCGTTTATTCAGGTCAGCAGCCTTCTGTTGGCACTGAGGTAAAGAAACTAAAAATTTGTACCTTTTGTAGTAAAGTACAGGTATCTAGTTTACTAAAGAATTCTCTGTAATTGTTATTTCATATTTAATTTATAGATATTTGTGGGGAAGATCCCCAGAGATCTATTTGAGGATGAGCTTGTTCCGTTGTTTGAGAAAGCTGGACATATATGGGATCTTCGTTTAATGATGGATCCACTTACTGGTCTCAATAGAGGTTATGCGTTTGTCACTTTTTGTACTAAAGAAGCAGCACAAGAGGCTGTTAAACTGGTAAGTTTTATTTTTTTTCCCTCATTAAGTCTTTACATTCACTGTCCTTATTGTCTGGTTTTTCTTAATGTGCCGTAAGAGTTGTGAAGTTCTGATGAGATACTATGCCCTAAAATTTCCCAAATACAACACAGATAGTTAAGATTCAAAATCTATAAGGTGCTGCTATAAAATTCCTAGTTGATTATTGAAGCATTAGCTTTTGGATATTTCTGTTTAAGTTTCAAATTATGGTTTATATAACTTCAGATTAGTTTTAATTCTGTGAATTAAGGAAGTTGAGCTGGGTATGATAGCTTATGCCTGCAATTCCTGTACTGAGTCAGGATTGCCATAAGTTTGAGGCCAGTCTGGTGAGGTAGGGGAGAAACAAAAAGTTTTAAGAGCCAGGTGTGAGTTAAAATTTATGGAATCTATCAATCTATAGATAACTTACTATGGCAGATGTTTGTTAAATTTGGCATCTTTGGCTCATTTCTTTAATCTGCAGGCTGATTTCTCCTGAAAATGTTTTTCTTTGCTCCCTATTAGATATGCAGGGTACTCAAGACTAGAAGTCCTTAAGATTTCTTTCTTTTTTTTTTTGATGTTGGGGATATTTGTGTAATTTTATTTCTGACAAACATACTAGCAGACAATATATTGTGATAATATTTATTCCCTTTAGCCTGTCTTATCTCTCCTGCTGTCCCTCTTCTTCCCAATTAGCCCTTTGATGACTTTTGTGTATGACTCACTGAGTTTAATTAAATTAGGGTTGCTTGTATGAGCATGTGTAGGGGGCCATTTGCTGGATTGTGGACATCTTACCAGTAGCTACACTACTGAAGAAAATGACTCTCCCTCAGCAACCATTAACTGACAAAAGATCCTCTGGGATGCATTCTGCCTCATGAGGCCCGGCTTGATCCATGATTGAATGTCGAAGGGACCAATCTTGTATAGGTCTTGTGCAGGTAGTCTCAGCTGCTGTGTGTCTCTGGTTGCAAAGGCCATGTCATATCCAGGAATTGATAGCATTCCTCTTCACCCTCCTTACTATAGTCTTTCGACCCTACTTATGTGGTATTCCATGAGCCTTGGAAAGGGGTGATATAACTGTCCTGTTTTCAGCACTAGATGCCACTTATTTTCAGCACTTTGACCAGTTTTGAGGCTCTACATTAATTAACTGTTACTGCAGTACGAAGTCCAAGGCTGAGAGCAGCACTAGTCTGTGGTGGATATAAACATAAATATTTAGAAGGCAGTTGACTACATGTCCACTTAGCAAAACGTTATTATAGTGCCCCTTAGGGCCTATAACCTCCCTTCGCTAGCCATAGACTTTTTATTTTTTTGGTCTTTTTGAGACAGGGTCTTTCTGTAGCCCCAGCTGTCCTGGAACTCACTATGTAGACCAGGCTGGCCTCGAATTCAAAAAGATCCACTTGCCTCTGCCTCCCAAGTGCTGGGATTAAAGGCGTGCGCCACCACACCTGGCTCTATCCATAGACTTTTGACTAGGTTTATAGTACTAGGCATATTCTCTTCCATGAAGGTGACCCTAGATTTTGTCAGAAAATGATTAGGGGAATTACTGTTAGGATATAGGTAGCAGTGGGTGGTTTACTGCCCAGTTTTTGTATAGCCTTTACTGGTACAGCATTCTTAACCTAGAATTCTGAATTGCTATAAAATTGGCAAAGTTTCTGCCCCCCTCCCTCATCTTTTTTGTAGCCCAGGCTGGCCTCAGATAATTTGCTATGTAGCCAAGGATGACTACATAGCATCCTTGTAGTCAATACAAGGATGACATTGTATTCATAATCTTACTGTCTCCACCTCCCAAGCATCAAGACCAGCTCAAAATCCCAACCTTTTTGTGCATCTTGTTTGACTTTCTGATTTGGGATGCCCATCTTCTATTTTTTTAAGGCAGACCTTAAGGAGAAAAAGAAGACAGATATACTTTATTTTCTGTATTGCTTTAATCCCTCTGCTGAGGAGTATAACTGAATATGGAGGTTTAACATTAAGAATGGATATATTTGAAAGAAAATTTCTTTAAAGAGAAATTTACAAATTTAAATTTTAAAATCATGGCTAACTTTTTCCTCCTTAAAAGAATATTTCTCAGCTGGGCATTGTGGTGCATACCTTTAATCCTAGCACTTGGGAGGCAGAGGCAGGTGGATCTCAGTGAGTTTGAGGCCAGCCTGATCTATATAGTGAGTTCCAGGCCAGCTGAGGCTCTAGGGAGACCCTGTCTCAAAAAGACCAAAAAAAAAAAAAAAAGCCAGGAACTATTACTAGTAAAGCTAATGTAGAATTAGAAATTGATGGGGCTGAAGAGATGGCTAAGCGGACAAGAGTACTGACTGCTCTTGCAGAGGACCCGGGTTTGATTCCTAGCACCCACATGGTGGCTACGAACTGTCCTTAACTCTAGTTCCAGGGGAATCCAAAGCCTTCTGACCTCCACGGCATTGCGCGACACGGGTGCACTCACATACATGCAGGCAGCACACTCATACACATAAATTAATAATTTTTTTTTTTTTAAAAGAATCATTAAGTTGGCATTACAGGCTAAACTTAATTCTTAATCACAATAAATTATGGTAGGTTCTCATTAGAACTTATTTCTAGAGGTGTCAAGAAACCATAGAGGTCTGGAAAGGTAGCTCAAATGGGTAGATGTACTTTTTTAAAATTGTGGTCTTTTTGAGACAGGGTCTCCCTGTAGCTCCAACTGTCCTGGACCTCAATATGAGACCAGGCTGGCCTTGATCTTACAGAGATCTACCTGCCTCTGCCTCACAAGTGCTGGGGTTAAAGTTGTGAACCACCGTGCTCAGCTAGGTGCTTTTCCTTTTAAGCCAGGTGACTGGAGTTGGATCCTTGGAATCCATGTAAAGATGGAAGGAAGGAGAGAACCAACTCCAGAGTTTTTTCTTGACTTGCACATGGATGCAGTGCCTTGTACACCCTGTACACATCATACATACACAGTAATAAATGAAATTAAAAAGCAAACCATAGGATGAGGTTAAATAGTAGAGTCAGATGACAACATATAACCTCTATTAGCATGATTTTATACATTGCCTTGGCTTAGTAAATACAATATAAAGTTACATTGTTATGGTATGCTCATTTATAGTCTCAGTATATTTCATATATTAATGTTTTATATATTTTAACTCCAGTATAGAAAGTTACATAGATAACTACCTAACTCTGCACATTGATTCTAGGTTTTTCTGTATGATTCAAGTCCTTATCAGGGTGCATATGTTTTACTATTGGGTTAATAGGCTTTTGGTGCCTTTTAAAAGATCTTTTTGATGGCATTCATATTTGTTGGATTTAAATTGAATGTATTCAGCATTTGCTTTTTTTTTTTTTTTTTTTTTTAAAGGGATTCTTTTTACTGTGCATAGGCTTTGGAGATTTGCCTCACTAGAACTAGATTTTAGAAGAGACGAAATAATTGAAACAGTCCATGGAAAATACAAAATTAAAATTGACTTGGATGGTTTTTTTGCTATTTTTTTCCTCTGGAAATGAGTGTCTTTTTCCTAAATAATTCCTCAAGAGAGAGAGCATGTTTAGAGTATCCTCATTTGGATCATATCTTGAGGTTCTATTTGAGTTACAGGGTTAATTTTTATAGAATTGAAATGACATTCTAGTTATACATGACCAAATGTTGAGAATATGCCTCTTGAATTATTTATAGGTCAAATTGGAACATTTTCTTTTATGGGGCTATTTTAGGTTGAAAGTTTTTTGTTATATATATATTTTTTTAAGACATATTTTTATTTTTTATATATGTGTGCTTGGCTGCATGTGCACCATGTGTGAACCTGGTCTCTTTGGAGGCTAGAAGAGGGTGTTTGATACTGTGGAACTGGAATTAGAGATAGTTGTGTGCTGCCATGTGAGTGCTAGGAACCAAACATGGGTCCTCTGCAAGAGCAGCAAGTTCTCTTAGATGCTGAGCCATGCAGCCACCTGCCCCTTTTAATTAATTAATTAATTAATTAATTAATTAATTAATTAATTTGGTCTTTTTGAGACAGGGTCTCCCTGTAGCTGCAGCTGTCCTGGAACTCACTATGTAGACCAGGCTGGCCTTGAACTCTCAGAGATCCGCCTGCCTCTGCCTCCCAAGTGCTGGGATTAAAGGCGTGCGCCACCATGCCTGGCCTCAACCTACCCCTTTTAAGTAACCATTTAGTTAGTTTGTTCACCTAGGCTAAAAACTATTACAGAATAATTTAGATTTGCACATGCATCATCTTTAATAGTGGGTTAATTGATGTTAACAGCTGAAGTCTTGACATTAAGCAACTTAAAATTTACTGTTTTGAGCTGGGTGTGGTGTCGCAGGCCTTTGATCCCAGCACTTAGGAGGCAGAGGCAGAGGTAGGTGGATTTCTGAGTTTCACACCAGCCGGGGTTACAGGGAAATCTGTCTCAAAAGACCAAAAAAAAAAAAAAAAAAAAAAAAATCGTATTTTAAAAAATATTTTTGTTCTTTGAGAATTTCATACAGTGTATTTTGATTATCATATTCACCCTCTACTCCTCTGAGATCCACCCTATTTCATCTTCACCCCCCCCCCAATTCATGTCTTTTTTTCTTTTTTTTTTTCCCCCTAACCCATTGATGCTGGATGTGATGGTATATGCCCTTAATCCCAGCACACAGGAGGCAGAAGCAGGTGACTCTCTGTGAGATTAAGTCCAGTCTGGTCTACATAGCAAGTTCTAGGCCAGCTGGGTCTCTTGGGAGACCCTATTTCAAAAAGACAAAAAAAAAATAACCTGTTGAGTCCTATGTGTGATGCCCATGTAACTTCTGGGTATGGGGCCATCCAATGCAGCTTGGTTGACCTATCAGAGGCCATATTCTTAAAGAAAACGCTCCCCCTAAGAAGCCATCACCTGTCCAGAGCTCCTCAGTTAGGGGTAAAGACTCATGAACCCCTCCCTCTTTCCTTGCTAGATTGTTGACTGGCTTGATCTTGCCCAGGCAACCACAGCTGCTATGGGTTAATCAGTGCAGAGGTCCTGTCATAACCATAAGAGACTGTTTTGCTCTGGTCCTTCCTGACCTTCTGGCTCTTAACCATTCTCCCAAGATTTGGGATGGAGTGTGCTATAGATGTCCCAATTTTGGCTGAGCACTCCATTGATACTTTCCGTACTTTGGGTAGTTGTAAGTTTTTTATCTATTGCATGAAGAAAATTCTTTGATGTCTGAAAGCTACAGTAATTTATGGATAGAGAGGAATTTAGGGGTCAATTTGATACTATATCCATTTAGCAGGATAATAGTAGGTTTACTACTCTTCAGCCTATAGGCTTCCACACATGGACTCTTGACCAGGTTTGTACTACTAGACATGTGTTTCTTCCTGTATGAAACCTCACCCACCCAGGGCTCAGGGACCATTGCAGAAGAGGGGATGGAAAGATTGTAAGAGCCAGTGTTGGTACATGAAAATAGGTAATAGAGGGTTTTAGGCCTCTTGGGAACTTAGTATATGAACTTGAAACAATGGTGACAGCATACATAAGTAAGACCCATGTTGACTCAGACAAAAACCCAGCATGGAACTGGGGAAATGGGCAACTTGAAAAGGAATCAACATATATGAAGCAGGTCTTAAATACAATAAGAAAGTGGTTGATTACCCCCATATAATTCATAGGGTTCACTGCTAGGTGAGTTTGTTGATGATGTTTTTCTCCTCAGCAGCTTACATAGTACTTTTTAGTATGAAAGCCAGGGAGAAAGCTTCCTGACCAGTACCAACTTGATTTTTTTTCATGCCCTATAACTAATGTGTAATAACATTCAGCAATAGGGTGTTACAACATTAAGTTCTGGTGGGCAACTAAGAGCAATAGCAGAAGCCTGTTGTATAAGGGGATCTCAGGGACACTTCTGACTAACAGTTTGTGGCACTTGCCTTTTTACTTGGCAACCTAGGAGCAAAACCCCCTGTGTGTGTAAACTCATACACCATACATGCACACTCTTAGGAATATATATGAAGTTTATAAAATACTAGGTTTTCATATGGGTTTTTCAGACATCTTTAATGTTAATTATCCCTCCTCACCACTTCAGGTTTCTTTCTTTCTTTTTTTTCTTTTGGTCTTTTTGAGACAGTGCTCCCTGTAGCCCCAGCTGATCTGGAACTCTATGTAGACCTGGCTGGCTTTGATTTCTCAGATCATAGAGTTCACTTGCCTCTGCCTTCTGAATGCCGGCACTAAATGCATGCGCCACCATGTCTGACCATACTTTGCTTTCTTTTTTGGCCTCAAAGTAAGCTATTACTATTTTCATTTCAAGACTACCTTCTGTCCTGTTTTCATACACTTTAAAAGCCGGGCATGGTGGCACACGCCTTTAATCCCAGCACTTGGGGAGGTGGAGGCAGGCGGATCTTTGTGAGTTTGAGGCCAGCCTGGTCTACATAGTGAGTTCCAGGACAGCTGGGGCTACAGGGAGACCCTGTCTCAAAAAGACAAAAAAAAACAAAAAAACAAAAAACCTAGTTATTAATGCTTTGGCTTCTTATTAGTTAGGTTGTCTTAGAAAGCCTTTCTACATTTTGAAGTGCTTACTTCCTAGAAGATCCATGCCATGATAGTGTCTTGAATATGATACAAAGAGGTTTTACTTAGAATTTGAAATTATTTCAATTAAAACTGTCATGTAGTTGGATAAATAACCTGACTGGCTAACTAGTGCCACCATTTATGATACCAGAAGTTATAGTATTCCTACCTATCTCTGAGATTTTCTAGCTGCTGTTTGCAATAATTTAAAATTCTGTGCTATGTGCAGTTGTAGGGATTAAGGGTAGATTAATGGGTAATGATATTTTCCCTCTTCTCCTATGAGATATTTGGAAATAACAGTGTTTCAGATTGTCACAAAAACCGGGGAGGAAGACTTGGTTTGTAGCTTGGTTGATAGAATTCTTGTGTAGCATTCATGAAAGTGTTTTGATCATTGGTACCAAAAAAACCAGGTGTGTGATGCACACTTAAAATCTCAGCACTGGTGGAGGCAGGAGGATATGAACTTCAAGGTCATGCTACATAGCTGGTTTGAGAGCAACCTGGGATACCTTGTCTGAAAACAAAAAACAAGAGTTGGGTGTGGTGATACAGTCCTTTGACACAAGCACTCCAGAGGCAGAGGCTGATGGATCTCTTGAGTTTGTGAGATACTGGTTCTATAGCCTGGTCTATACAGAGTTCAAGATAGCCAGAGCTGCAAAGTGACTCAGTCTCAGTCATAAACAAGGGGCTGGAGAGATGGATGGTTCAGTGGTTAAGGGCACTTACTCTTCTTCCAGAGGACCTGCTTCAGTTCCCAGCATCCACAAGGAGGCTTCCAGCTGCTGTAACTCCAATTCCAGAGGGTTCAGTGCCCTCTTCTGTCATCTTCAGGCACTACATGCAGTGGTGTATTTACATACATGTAGGCAAAATACTCAGATAATATAAAACATAAAACCAGGAAAGAAGATAGGAGAGCAAGTATGTATATTTGTGTGGTGTGCTGCTGAATTGGAACCCAGGGCCAGTGATACTGCAAGGTCCACAATAGTCCTCCAGACTGGGAATAATCCAGTGGAAAAAATTACTCTGGCTAAATAGTGCCTGTGTTTCACACACTAATCGATGAGATGTTGACTTACATATTAACAGTTAAAATTTTGTTCCAGGCCAGCTAAGGCTACAGGGAGACCGTGTCTCAAAAAGAATGCCTTTTTTTCTTTCTTTTTTTTATTGTGCTTTTAAAACTTCATACAATATTTCCCACTCACATCCGGACCCTCCTCCCCCAAGAATACCTTATTTTTGAATTTTATTTTTTGATAGAGGATCTTGCCTTAGCCTCTGTGTGTTGTGAGTATAAGTCTGTACTTCTGAACCTTAATTTTATGCTGGATCTGGTGGTACATGCCAGTAATTGCAACATCCAGGAGACGAGGGTCAGCATTTAGGAGGCTGAGGTGCTTGCATGACTTTTAGGCAATTCTGGGCAATGTTAGGAACCTAGCCTCAACATACATGTACCTAGACATGTTAAATGTTTTTTGTGTTTTGTGTCTTTTCTTGAAACAGGGTCCCAGCTGGCTTGGGAATCACTATGTAAACCAAACTGGCCTCGATCTCACAGAGATCCACCTGTCTCTGTCTCCCAAGTGCTGGGATTTAAAGCACTGTGACTGAGACTGAGTCACTTTGTAACTCTGGCTGTCTTGAACTCTCTGTATAAACCAACACACATTAAGTGATTTACCAAAGTGGTTGTGTACATCTCCATAATATGTGTATAACCTTTTTAAAAATTTTAAAAATATTTTATATGTTATATATTGTGTTTTGTCTACATGTATCTAAGTGCTACACCTACAGAGGCCAGAAGAGGATATTGGAAACCCCACTCCCAACTGGAGTTCCAGATGATAGTTAAGTGCTATGTGGGTGTTGGGAATTGAACCTGCGTCCCTCTCTCCAGACCCTGTATATAGCCATCTTGATAAATGCAGCTGGCAAAATAGGTTCATGAAATATTTCACTAACAGTTTGGCAAATACTTTATGCTTAGCATATAAACTTACTAAATTTCTTTCTGAGTGCACAGAATTTTATTATGAAATTCCTGTACATACAACATAGAACAGTGTTCATACTTGCTGCCTGCCTCATTGTCTGTCTTTGCCGATCCTTTTTCTTTCCTCAAATAGTCCCCTTCTGCCTTCATGTGATGTTTATATGAATCTAAATTCTGTGTATGAGAGAAAATATTAACATGAATACTTCAGCACATGTAAGTTGTTGACATTGGAGAGTTTATGATGACAGGAGAGGCTGTCTGCAATTGCAGCCTCCCCTAAATAAAGGAAGAATGAAGGGTAAAGATGGGTTACTTTGGGTTGGGATTGGTAGAGAAAGCTTGTGAGAAAGATTTGAACAGTACAGTGAAGAAAATAGGGGCTGGAGAGATGGCTCAGTAGTTATATGAGCACTGGTTGGTCTTGCCAGAGGACCAGGGTTTGGTTTCCAGAACCTATATGGAGGCTAACAACCATCCTTAGTGGTCCATAACTCCAGTTCCCAGGAATCCGATGCCCTCTTCTGACCTCCGTGGCCATTGCAGGCAGGGGTGTGCTTTCTTGCATACATACACTTACACACATAACATAAAAATAATCCAAAAATAAATCCAAAGAAAAAAAGATGAGGTACTTTGCAGCATTATTTTATGGAGGTAAATAGAAGATAAAACTTCTATAATAAATGTCAAAGATGGTAGTTTATCAAACTACAGTGCTAAGTTGTATGCTATTGACGTTTTGAGCCTTGAAGTGGGTAGCATAACATAAATGCTTCCATAATGTAAAAAGATTAGATGAAATGAACAAAGGTGGAGCAAAGGGTGATAGCAAGCAATAGAAGGAGATCAAAAGACTTTTGAAGAAATGATACACTACCAGTGTTAGTCTATAGGTTTTATTCCAGCTTGTTTTATTTTGTTCAAATGGTCTTACTCTAGTCCAGGCTGTCCTTGAATTTGTAGCTGTCTTGAGAGTATTTTTTTGTCTCTTGAATCCTTATATATAGTGATAATACCTTGGATGAGAAAATCAAGATCTGAAATATTTTGATAAGCTAGGAAAGATAATTTACGCTGTGTACTTGACAGAAGTCAAATCCTGTGTAAAACTAATTTTATAATCAGTGGTGTGAGTCAGCAGTGTGGTTGCCAAGTAAGCCAAGCCTTACCTTAGATGTAAGGTAAAGCAGACCTCATACAGTAGAGATGTATGGTCTCTGAGTGAAAATTGGTTCTCAAGTTTATCTTAGGCTCCTCAATCTCAGTCTGCATATATCAATATTATATTATGGGTGGCCTTTTTAAGTCATTGTTGAGAGTGTCCACTTCTGTAGGTAGTTTCTCGTGCAATTACTAGGAATGGAATGATTAGTCAAACCTAAGTCCTAAGCTTTATATGTAAGCATACGTTGAGTAAGAAAGTAGATTTACTGAATTTTTATAGAAGTAGATTTTTGTTTTGGTATGAAGAAAAGTTTAATTAGATACTATAAATTAAAATTGACAGACTTGGTATGTAGTGGCTTTGCTGAAGAGAGGACTAAGTAAACACCTGGATTATGATTCCAAATCTCAGATGGCTAAATTTCTATGTATGTCTTTTTGTTTGGGGCTTTTTTTTTAAATTTTATTTTATGTGTATGAAAGTATTGCCTGCCTGTGTGTAAGTGCACCTGTGTTATGCAATGCCCACAGAGGTCAGAAGGCGTGGATCTCCTGGGACTGGAGTTAATGGATGGTTGTTAGCCACCATGTAGAGGCTGGGAATTGAACCTGGGTACTCTGCAAGTGTAGTCTTAGCCACTAAGCCATTTCTCCAGCCCCTGTCTTATGTTTTTGTGTTTTAAAAGTCTTTTCTGTGTGGGTGAATGTGAAAGTGGGTGTGAGAACGCTCACATGTTTGCATACCGTGATGCTTATGTGGTGGTTAGAGGACAACCTTGGGAGTTGTTTGAGACTGACACTTTTTGTACCAGACTAGCTGGCTGATGATCTTCCAGGGATTCTCCTGTCTCTGCCTCCAATCTCCCTTTAGGAGTGCTCCAGTTGGGTCCTACCATGTGTGGCTTTACATGAGCTCTGGGGATTTGAACCTCCATTCCTCATGCTTGTATGGCAAGCACTTTGCCCACTAAACTATCTTCCTAGTCCCTCTGTTTTGTGGTTTTAAGTGCTGAAACTATTAATGTCAGAATTCATTGTTTTTTTATACTTGGTCATATCACTCACTGTGGCATTGGGCCAGAAAGCTAGATTTGAAAGAAATTTCTAACGTCCACAATCCTTACTTTACTAGATATGAAAAACCTCACGTTTAGTTCATTCTTAATACCATTATGGTGTGCTGATAAACCCTCATTGCTTAAGGTAGTGCCAGTGTCTGAAAGTTAGGGTTTATCCATATTAAATTAGAGCGTCTTTTAAGGACAAGATTTTTTTTTACTTTTTCTGTTTATTTACTATATGAATATTTTGTCTGTATGTAAGTGTACTCATTTGTGCAGTGCCCTCGGAGGTCAGAGAGGGTGTCAGATCCCTTGGAGCTGGAATTATGAGTGGTTATTAGTCATCATATGGGGCCTGGGAACTATACCTGAGTCCTCTGCAAGAGTAGCTAGTGCTCTTAACCACTGAGCCATCTCTCCAGCTCCACCTTCCCTTTTGAATCAGGCTTGAAATGAGGTACTTGTTCTCTCATCCCCTTTTTCCCCTTGTCTTCCCGTCCCTTCTGCCCTTTCTAGTCTGTCTATGCAGCCAATGCCGATCTCCTGTCTCAGCCTAATATTACAGGGCACTTGGTTTTTTTTAGTTAAATGTGGGTGAAAGGGAATTATAACTAATAAACCATGCTAAGTTTTCATGTTATTCAAAGAAAATGATCATTCTTCATACCTTTTATTTTTGCCCTGTCTTGATTAGTTTGATTAGCAAGGCCTGTGATGATGGGTTGGAGGTAAAGAAATTGTTTTTCTGTGGACAATAATGGAAACACTATTTAGAAGTAGCGTTGTTAATGTTGGTGATTGGTGTGAACATTTGCAACATAGGTTGTCTCCTGTATATTCCTCAGCTCATTGTTGCCTTGACGCTTTTGTCAGGGTTGTCTTGGTCAATGTTGATTCTCAGTTGTCTTGTTGTTCCTGGATTTCCTGGGAGGTTTTTGTTTACTTTCAGTAATATTTTGTTGGCATAACCAAGAAGTCAAGCATTTGTGAATGTTTTAAAGTTAATAGCTTCTTGTGTTTAGAACATTTGGAGGAAGAATGAGAGAATATGAACCAAAAGCTTCTATTACCATCAAAATAACTTGTATCTGTCTACCTGAAAACATTTTTTATTTTTTTGCATTTCTTTTTTTGATTTTTTTTTTTTGTCAATTCTTAGAGTTACTTTAAGCCTTGCTGTTTGATGCTAAATTATGTGACTATTGGAGAGGGGCCACTACATGCTTAAGTACAATTTATTGTTTTCTTAGTTTAGCTGTTAAATCTGCTTATCCATAATCCCCTATAAGGATCAATTTAACCATAGCTTTAATGTTTTCAGAAATCAAGGAGGTTGGCTATATGAGGAAAAATCATATGGCAGGATTTGTTAGCCTTACCGTGACTGATATATTCAGGTGTCCTTTGTTAGAGTTGTCGGATGTTTACCAAGATCTCTGATTTAACCTTACCAATTACATACAAGGAGCAAGACCCTGCCTCCCAACTGTCAATCTGTGACAACAAGTAACATCAAATGTCTCTTGGGGGACACAATCATTCCTATTGAGTACTTTTGGCATATGTTAACATGAAAGTGCTTTTTTTGACCATCATACAACTTTGAGTTTCAAAGTGTTTGTTTGAGCTTAGTTCATTCCTAATGGTAGGAGTTGGCTGGTGGAAGTTTCAGGGAAGCATTTTTCTTTGAGGCTTGGAAGTTCAAAAATTTTGTATCTGAGAACCTTTGTGTATTAGATTTTGTGGAGAGAAAGGAAAAATAGCCTGGAATTTTAGGATGGATTTGATGTATTTGAACTTATCTCTCTGGGATAGTGACATTGAGTCTTTCTTTTCCAGTAGGCAAAATTTACAACTTTTCCAAAAGTTATGTCTTTCATGTTGCTATGAAAATTCAGATTGGTTCTTTATATGTATAGGAACAAAGTTGATTTTGAAGTCAGATGTATATGGGTTGGGTCAATAAATATTTGCTGTTGCTGTCGGTGTTATTAACGTTAACATTTTGAGGTGGCTTTAACTATATGATTCTACAATCTACCTTTCACATACAAGTTGGAAACTTTAGAGCTTTGGTTTGTAAGTAGTACAGTTGATACATAGTCTCTTTGACAGATTGTATTTTGCCTCTGCTCTTGAATCTCAACGATCTATAGGCAATGACTACTTGAAAATTAAGTTTATTTCTTATTATAGTTGTCTGTAGTTGATACCTGTGCTTTTTTTCCCCCCATTCGTGACTTTATTGTATATTTGGTGAAAATGAAATGGGAGAAAAGGGTTGGATTTTGAATACAAAGGAGCTCTTCTTTAGACTTAAGTTTTGAACACAAAAGTCCCTTATTGCAACATGGAAATAGAAAAATATATTTATGTATGTTATGATTACCTGGAAGGCAGAAAGCTTGCAATTCTTGAATAAGATTCTCTTGAATGTGAATACCTGATTGTGGAAGAATGACTTTGGAAGTTAAGATACTGTAGATTCAGCAGTTCTTAAGTACAATCTGCTACAAAATATTGCTAATTTATCAGGGTTCTTAGGTTTAAAGGATTCGACAATAAACTGTCATTAAATTCATAAGCTTGTTTCGTGTTTTTAAAGTCAGTTCTTGATGTTTCAGATGGTAAAGTTTTTGTCTTTTATTCCTTGGTGTTAATTGTACAAAGAAAGTCTTCATTATAACATTTCCATACAGTTATATAATGTAATTTTATCATACCCAGCTCTTCTATCGCTTTTACTCCACTCTGAGCCTGAGCCTTCTCTCCCTTTCACATCCGTAGTAGTCTTCGTATTTTCAAATGCTCCCCTCCCCATGTACATGAGAGAAAGGAACCTTTTTTTTTTTTTTTTTTTTTTTTTTTTTTTTTTTTGGTATTTTGGAGGAAGGTCCCCCCTAAGCCCCCGGCGTGCTTGAAATTCATTTTGTAGAACAGGTTGGCCTTCAACTCACAGAGCTCCCCCTGCCTCTGCCTCCCGAGTGCTGGGATTAAAGGCATGCACCACCACGCCTGGTAGGAAGTGTTTTTTTAACTATGAAAATACTCAATATAGTATTGTTAGAAAGCTTTACTTTTGCAGGGCACAGTGATGCACACCTTAAATCCCAGGCAGAGGCAGGAAAATCTCTGTGAGATCAGGCCAGCCTGGTCTACATAGCAAGCTCTAGGCCAGCAGGGGCTAAAGGGGGACCCTCTTTCAAAAAAACAAAAAAAAAAAAAAAAAAAAAAAGTTTTACTTTTGAAAAAGGTGCATGTAAGATTAAGACTCTTCTATAATGAATTACCAAATTGATGTAATTTAAAAATATGGTACTTTTTCCCACCTTTTAGTATAATAATCATGAAATTCGTTCCGGAAAACACATCGGTGTCTGCATCTCAGTTGCCAACAATAGGCTTTTTGTGGGCTCTATTCCTAAGAGTAAAACCAAGGAACAGATTCTTGAAGAATTTAGCAAAGTGACAGGTATGTTGGATTTATTTGGAGGGAGGTATGATGTTTAATAATGAACATATTTTTGTGCTAAGCATTGTTCTAAACACTATTTGTTCACTAAGTGAATTTTCACCACAACTTTATAAGGTTAGGTAACCACTTTTTAGATAAGCAGGCAAGCTCATGTTACAGAAAGTTAAGCAGTTTAGTAAAGAACACAGGTCTGGGAATATGGCTGAGTTGGTAGAGAGTTTTTGTCTATCATTCACAAAGCTCCAGGTTGTATCACCACTGCATAAAGCCAGGTGTGGTGGTAGCATTTGGGAGGGGGAGGCAGGAAGACCAGAAGCTTTAAGTTGTCTTTGGCTATGCTACAACAGTGAGTTTGAGACCAACCTATGCTATATGAGACTGTGTCTCACAAAACAGTAAAAGAAAACATAGGAATGCAGCTATGGGATTTGAATTCAGTCTGCAAAATTTTTGTTGAACTTCCCTTGTTTTGCATTTATTTCTGTGTTTTTAGGTGTTAGTTGATAATTCTTTTTTTCCATGTTAAAGGAGTATTATTATAAGCAGAGGTTATACATTGTTAATATGGCATAATTTCTTGGAGCTGTTCATCTACCTACAGTGTTCAGCAAATTACCTCTTAACAGGTATTTTTCTAAATACTTACGAAGGTTTTTATCTGTCTCTCTGTGATGTACTTACTGGAATCTAAACAGTCCTTGGGACTAGTTCAAAAATACATTGTTTTCATGGTTTAGAAAATGTGGACAGGGTTGATTTTATAAAATTAGTGGGGCCTTTTTTTTTTTATTGTGCTTTAATTTATTTGAGACAGCATCTGTCTTAAATAGTTTAGGACTTGTCCGTTGTAACCTCTGAGTTGAGATTACAGGTTTGCTTGTGTTGGTAACTTTTAAAAATAGTAGCCCTTTGTAAAAGTGGCTAGCTTAGGAAATTATTTCTTTTTTTAAAATTTTTAAATGTGTTTTTTTTTTTTCTAAAAATTTTACTCATTTTTAGTGTATGAGTGTATTGCCTGCATGTGTGTAAGTGTACCACATCCTGCAATGCCTGCAGAGGTCATCAGAGGGCATTGGTTACAGATGGTTATTAGCTACCATGTGGGTGCTGGGAATCAAACCCTGTAAGAGCAGCCAGTGCTATTAACTGCTGAACCATCTCTGTAGCCCCCGGAAATTATATCTTCTTTATATAGTATCTTAGGACAAGTCCTTTGATCTTAAGTATTTTTGCCAGCCAGTTACTTCATTGGAATGGTTGCTTAATTTCAGAGGGTCTCACAGATGTCATTTTATACCACCAACCGGATGACAAGAAGAAAAACAGAGGCTTTTGCTTTCTTGAATATGAAGATCACAAAACAGCTGCCCAAGCAAGGCGTAGGTTAATGAGTGGTAAAGTCAAAGTCTGGGGAAATGTTGGAACTGTTGAATGGGCTGATCCTATAGAAGATCCTGATCCTGAAGTTATGGCAAAGGTAATCGATAGTTAACTTGAAACAATTTTTGTGGGGTTGATGGATGGAGTCAAAGAAAGCTTAACAAGTGAATTGTCCACATTGTTTTAAATGATGTTTCTGGAGGTAAGAGAAGTGCTCTTTACTAAGGGATTAGGGCTAAACATTAGAAATGTATTGCATGGGAAGTGAATGGAAATTTGTGGACGCTTAACATATTGTTAGCTCATGATTAACTAGTTAGCTTATGCTCATAGAGACGGTTCACTTCCATATTTGGTAGATTCAAAGAGGACTTTTGCATATTTGAGAACGATGTGATTAGCTTACTTGGGTTTTTTTTTTTCTTCTTCTTCTCTTTTTGGTGTTTTTTTGAGACAGGGTCTCCCTGTGGCCCCAGCTGGCCTGGAACTCAGAGATGCGCTTGCCTCCCGAGTGCTGGGAATGAAGATGTGCACCACCATGTTTTTTTTTTTTTTTCTTATTAAGCTTACATATTTGTTTTTGTTGTAAGTCCTACTCCTAAAAAATAGTGAACTTTACTGACCTTGAGTGTCAGTATAAATAACAAGCCTCTTACCAGTATTATAAGTACTTTTTCCTCCAAGGTTTTGAAAACAGGTCCTAATTAATTTTGATCACCTGTATTATGTTAAACGCTAAACAACCCTTCTAGAGGGCATACCAGTCACAATTTTTTTCTTTTGGTCTTTTTGAGACAGGGTCTCCTTGTAGCTCCAGCCAGTCTGGACTCGCTTTGTGGGCCAAGCTGGCCTTGAACTCATGGAGAGCCGCCTGCATCTACCTCCTGAGTGCTGGTATTAATGGTGTGCACCACTACGCCCTGCACACGATTCACATTTTTGAAATGTCTTCCTTTTTAATTATGAAATAATGGCTAAAATTTTAATATTAAACATATAGTATATGCTTTTTTCCCTTTAAGTAGATGTTAGTTATATAACAAAATTGAGCAGAAAGTAGAGAAAATTCTTTTTTCTTTTTTAAAAACATGTTTTATTATTTTATGTGTATGAATATATTGCCTGCATGTATGTAAGTGTACCTGTGTCGTACAATTCCTAAGGAGGTCAGAAGTCAGATCCCCCTGCATCCGGAGTTACAGACAGTTGTTAGCTGCCGTGTGGATATTGGGAATTGAACCCAGATTCTCTTCTAGAGCAGCCAGTGCTCTTAACTGCTGAGCCATCTCTCCAGCCCCTGAACATTCTTGTATACTTTGCTTCTGGACTTCATTCTTTTCCTCACTGTCAACATCCTATCTATCATGTGTTTGTTAAAATTGAACCAGCATTGAGTATCCAGAAACACATAGCTTCATTGGGGTTCCTTACTCTTGGTATACTTTAGGGCTTTTTGAAAAATGCTTAATTATGTGTGTTAGATCATTTATTATCTCAAAATACTTGGTACAATCAACTTACAAGGAAGAAAGGTTTATTTGGGTTCATAGTTTCTCAGGTTTCAATCCATGGTTGCTTGGCACCTTGGTTCTGGGCTTTGTAGTTGAGGAAGCTTCCTGACTCTTGGCAGGTAGGAATCAAAAAAGAAAGGAAGAAGAGGGTCTGGGGTCCTTTACCCCCTTTAAGGGCACATCTCCAATTACCTCATTTTCAGCAGGCCACAACTCCTAAAGGTTCTGCATCTTCTTCAAACACCACAGGCTCAGGAGCAGGCCTTTAACACATGGGCCTTTTGGGGGACAAAAGATCCAAATTAAAATATATAACAACAATGATATCATAAAAATTGTTTTACTGCCTTGTCTGAAAATCCTCTGTGCTTTCCTGTTCATCTATACCCTTCAAATCTTGACAGTCTTTGATCTTACTGTCTTATATTTTTCAGAATGTCATGTAATTGGAATCATGTAGTAGAGACACCTCAGAGTGGTGGCTTTAACATTAGTATGCATTTAAGGGTCCTCTTTCTTTTTTGTGATTTTTTTTAACTCTATTTCTCTATTGATAAAATTTTCATTCAGTGTGTTTGTCCATGCTCTGAAGGATATATCTTGGTTGTTTCTAATTTTGGGCAGTTAATAAGGCTTTAAGAAGCATCTAGATGCAGGTTTTTGTGTGAATGTACACTATCAACTCCTTTGTGTAAGCAGCAGGGAATAGCAATGAAGGATCATATGTTAAGAATATATTTAATATTGTATAAAAGTCCCAAACTATCTTCTACATGGGCTGTACCATTTTGTATCGCTTCATCTGAACAAGTTTCTCTTCTTCCACATCTCCACCTACATTGGGTGTCTTAGTGTAATTCCAATTCCAATAGATGTGTAGTTTTAAAATTTCACTGTTTTAACTTGCTAGTTCTTTAATGGTAAATGATGAGCATATTTTCGTAGTAGAGCTTATTTGGTAACGTGTCTGTTTTAGAAATTTTGATCGGATGCAGCAATTTCTTTCATTCCTATGCGAAGGAATTGAAAAGTACTTTTATTTTTTGCTTTTTAAAAATGTTTAATGTTCGGGCTACATGTGGGAAGACCCTGTCTCAAAAAGACCAAAAAAAGGTTTCTGGTGTTCTAGTGGTTATGGTTCAAGTTTTAACTTCACTTGGTGGGGTGGTAGCATCTTGGAAGGAAATTGAGTTCTTTGGAAGTATTCAGGGAATTTGCATTTTTATTTCAGGTAAAAGTGTTGTTTGTACGCAACCTTGCCAATACTGTAACAGAAGAAATTTTAGAAAAGGCATTTAGTCAGTTTGGAAAACTGGAACGAGTGAAGAAACTGAAAGATTATGCTTTCATTCATTTTGATGAACGAGATGGTGCTGTCAAGGTAAATAAGTGGTAGAAATTAGACATAAATGAACATTTTTAGTCATTGTAGAATTAATACATTTTAGAAATTGGATGAAATGCTAAGGTTTTGAAACATACCTAAGCAAATCTTTATTTGATCTTTCCCAATTTTCTTAGTAAAACTAGAGAAGAGAACTTTAGATAAAACCTATTTTTAAATCTAGTTGCTTGAGGTTTTCAGTGTCAGTGATTTTTTTTTTTTAAGTTTTAAATTATATTTCTTTTGATAGGCTTGCTTTTATTGATTACTGTCTTGATTTTTAAAGGCTATGGAAGAAATGAATGGCAAAGACTTGGAGGGAGAAAATATTGAAATAGTTTTTGCTAAGCCACCAGATCAGAAAAGGAAAGAAAGAAAAGCCCAGAGGCAAGCAGCAAAGAATCAAATGTGAGTAAAATTTTTATTTTAAAAAATTGCATATATTTTAGTTTTGTTATAAAATAACAGGTATTACTGAAACTTTTCAATCAAATCCATCAATTACCTTTTAAAGACCACTTGAATTGAAAACTTTGAGCCACAGACAAGTTTCAGGATCTAAATAAATGTTTACTAAGCTCTTGCTGTTGACTATATTTGTCAAGGTTGTGATAATTTTAAAAACTCTTAATTTTACTAGATGAAAGTCAGTCTTGAATTTTACTTGTATATAGTGCTCTGACAGCATGTCTTAATATTTTTGGCAAAGCCAGAATTTTTGGAGAGGTAGAGAATATTAAGTCTCATAAAGAGTGTTTGTACCAGAAAGAGGGTTTTTTTTTTTTTTCTTTCTTTTTCCTCTTTTTAAATTTTTTTTTTATGTGTATGAGTGTATTGCCTGCATGTATGTGACTGCACCCGTGTCATGCAGTGCCGCAGAGGTCAGAAGAGGGCTTCGGATTCCTCTGGAACTGGAATTAAGGACCGTTTGTAGCCGCCATGTGGGTGCTGGGAATCGAACCCAAGTCCTCTACAAGACCAGCCAGTACTCTTAACCTCTGAGCCGTCTCTCCAGTCCCCTCCCTCTTTTAAAATATTTTATTTATTTATTTTTTATTTTATGTGTATGAGTGTCTTGCCTGCATGTGTATGAGTGCACCATGTCATTTAGTGCATGACTTGGAGGTCAGAAGAGGGCATCAGATTCCCCTGGAACTGGAGTTAAGGACAGTTCATGGCCGCTGTGTGGGTGCTGGGAATTGAACCTGGGTCCTCTGCAAGAGCAGTCAGTACTCTTAATCGCTGAGCCACCTCTCCAGACCTAGAAAGAGGCTTCTTTTTAAAATTTTTTTTTGGTCTTTTTGAGACAGGGTCTCCCTGTAGCCCCAGCTGTCCTGGAACTCACTATGTAGACCAGGCTGGCCTTGAACCCATAGAGATCCTCCTGTCTCTGCCTCCCGAGTGCTGGAATTAAAGGTGTGCGCCACTATGCCCGGCCTTAGAAAGAGGTTTCTTTAACAGCATATAATACCTCTTGTCACCCCAAAATTTTGTGTTACTAGTAGATCTTGAGAAGTGAAATGCATATAGATCGTTAAATATTAAGAGAAAAAGTAGTGGGGCTTAAGATGATTCAGTGTTTAAAGAGTGCTTGCTGCTCTTCCAGAGGACCCTGGTTCCATATCCAGCACCCACATGGCTTCTTCTGTTAACTCCAATTACAGGGGATCCAGCACATTCTCCTGGCCTCTGAGCATTGCCCACATGTGGTGCACTTATACATGTATTCAAAACACTCCACATCTAAAAATCTTTTTAAAAAATATTTTGCTATTTTTATGTGTGTGTATTCCCTGCATGTAGGTAAGTGCATTTGTGTTGCGCAGTGCCCACAGAGGACAGAAGAGGCTGTTGGATCCCCTGGAACTGGATTTACGGACAGTTGTTAGCTACCATGTGGGTGCTAGGTTTTGATCCCCAGTCTTCTGCAAGAGCAGTCAGTCTCCAGCCCCCTAAAAATAAGTCTTCAAACAAACAAAAAAACTAATAACAATACGAAAAGTAGCAGGGTGGAGAGATGACTCAAAAATTAAGAGTGCTTGTTGTTTTTCCAGAGGACTGGTGTTGAATTCCCAGTGCTTAGAGTTGCCTGTAACTTCAGCTCCAGGGCCTCTGAGCTCTCTTTTAGCATCTGTGGACACACATATACACATACAGATATACATACATATAAATAAAAACAAAACCTTTAAACAGGCTTACACAAGCAGATGTGGAATAAAATACTAATTGCCAAGACCTCGGGGGGGGGGGCGGTTTAAAGTAAGTAAGGGTGGGGGGCAAGGTGCCATTGAGACTGATGTCTTCTGTTCCATTCCCCATACCCACATGGTGGAGGGAGAGAGACAGTTTCCTGTAAGTTGTCCTCTGACGTGCGCACATGTACTGTGTGTGCACAAATGCAAAAAAAGGTGAAGAAAGGGCTGGCAATGATGGCTCAGTGCTTCACACTGAGCCTGAAGACCTGAGTTCAGTCCCCAGACTCTAATGTGGAAGGAGAGCACTGACTCCTGCAAGGTGGCCTCTGCTTTCCACATGCTCGCTATGGCGTGTGTGCTGGGGGTACAGTCCATACCTCTGCACATCTCTCACACAAATACAAATAAGAAGGCAGAGAAAGCTTAGTTGGGTATAATAATTGACAGTGATACTTTACTAATTGTTAATTAGGGAGAAAGACTGATAATTTCTATTTACTATAAGAACAATAATTAATGATAGTATTTAAGTTCAGTTTTCTCTGAGTTTCAAAAGAAAAAAAGATCCTTCTATGTGTGGCTGTTACTTTATAATCAAAGAAGTTATCAAATTCTAATTAATGCAGTTTGTTGAGTGTTAAGTTGAAGGGTGTTAATTTCTGAACCTTAATAACTTCAATCCTAAATTGATATTAAATTCTATAAAATACCTGGTATTGTGAATATCAGTGGGATCCATACTTTTTCAAGGACTAAAGAAATGTGCTTTATCGGTTTTGTGGTAGTATAAAAGAAGAAACCACTTTTCATGCTCTTAATTTAAATTGCAAACCCATGGAATATACTGTATGTAATATGAATAATGCCATTTTCAGAAAGCAGATAAAGTAACTTTATCAGAAACTATTAAAGTAGCATCAGCATTTAAGTACAAGAAATTGTTTTAGATTTGTGATTAGAGCAGTTACGTTTTGGACTTGATAAAAGACAGTGGTAAACAGCATTTAGAGGATCTGTTGGTATGTGAAAAGGACAACAAGCTAGAAGGCAAGATTGTACTTAAGGCTTGTAACTTACTACTCATTTGCTGTTTTTCAAAAAATGTGTAAGATTGAACGTGTATTTGTGAATACATACAGCATCTCTCTGAGTTTGGTAGTCTGTTACCCAGTTTTAGATGAACAAACTGAGGCACAGAAGTAACCTTTTCTTGATCAGTCATACTAAGTATTTCTGGCCTCAGCTCCCAATCTAACCAGTCATACCACTCTTTCTCTGTCCTTGCGTTAACTGACCTTTTGGGCTGGTTATGGGGCTTTCTTTTGTACTAAAGGATATTTAGTAGCATCCCTGACTTTTAGATAACAGTAGCAAATCACCCCAATCCCATCCCAATTTATTCTAGATATTACCAAATGTATCTAGTGGTTGAGGTAGGGACAGCACCATTATTCTGGTGAGAATCATTGCATGGATTGGTTGCTGGGCTTGTATATTATATAAGTCAGGAAAAGATATGTTATGGTAAAACAAAACTCCATCAAAAAAAGGTATGAAAACCTGTTTAATTAGAATAGCAATTTTGTATGTCAGTTGTTGGAATAGGAAAAGGCTGTACTTTTTTTTGTCTTTTTGAGACAGGGTCTCTTGTAGCCCCAGATGGCCTGAAACTTGCTATGTAGACGAGGCTGGCCTCGAACTTAAAGAGATATGCCTACCTCCAGAGTACTGGGATTAAAGGCATGCACCACCAAGCCTGCCATAGACTATTATATTTAACTGGTAGGTGAGCTACCAAAATCACGAAGGTGGTTTTCCTAGGGTGAAGCTCATCCATTGTACTCTGGATATGCTGAACTCTGTGATTTCCTTAAATGTGGAAACTTGAGAGCATACTTGTGGTTATGGGGGACTGCATTCATGTTCTTCCCTTAATTAAAAAAATGTTATTTTGGGGTTTCCTGAGATAGCTCAGCTTGTTGCTAAGCTTGATGACCTGAGAACTGGAACTCACATGGTAGGAGGTGAGAACCAGAACCAACTCCTAAAAGTTGTCCTCTGGTCTCCACATGTGCATGGACCATGGCATTCTCCTGCCCCGCCCCCAAAGAAATAAATATATAATAATTTTGTAAGGAAAATAACTATAAAAATATTGAAAAAGATATCCTAGCGTTAGGGAACATGAATTAGACTAGTAAAGAGTTTTAGTTCTTTTTAGATACCGTGTAAACACGGTTTGTTTTTTTTTTAAATGATTGCTGTCTCTTTTTTTAATTTGGTTGTTTTGAGACAGTGTCTCCGTGTACACCCAGGTAGCTTGGAACTCACTATGTAGATCATGAGATCTTTTTTTGTGTTTATGTGGGCAGTGGAAGATTGTAGAAAAACAATGCAGATTTTTTTTCTTTTTTTTTCCCTTTTTGGTCCTTTTGAGACAGGGCCTTCCTGTAGTCGCAGCTGGCTTGGAACTCACAGAAATCCACCTGCCTCTGGGTCCCAAGTGCTGGGATTAAAGACATGCGCCACCACGTCCAGTAAAGATTTTTTAAATAAAGGCTGCATAGGCAAATCATTTCCTATTAGGTAGATCATCTCAGGTATGATGAAATACTGCATTTGTTTTACAGTTGCTGTTTGTTATGGAGAAAGGACCAGACTTTGCTTTTTAAGATTTTACTGATTAACATGATTGTCAGGGTGGGGAAATTTATAAGATCTTTTAGCCATTTTGCTATAATAAACTATGCTCACAACAGATTTTGACCATTTGCTTGTCCTACTTGATGTTTTTATTTTATTTTATAATAAATGGCCTTTGTGTATTAGGAGTACAGTAGAGGAAATGCAATTCATAGTGACAAATTGGTTAGCCTACCAGTTTATAAAACTTCTGTTACAGAAATTACAGGCCTGTAAAATTGTGAGGGGATAGATAAGGTTCATAACTAGAGACTTGTGATATTTTTGAATATCTATTAATATCCTGGTTTTCAGATTTTTTTTTTTATTGCTAAGAACTAACATAGTGCAAATAATTTTGAATTAAAGTTTCATAAAATGGGCTGGAGAGATGGCTCAGTGGTTAAGAGGTCTGACTGCTCTTGCAGAGGATCTCTGTTCGAGTCCCAGCACCCACATGGTAGCTATGAACTTTCCTTAACTCCAGTTCCAGGGGAATCCAATGCCCTCCTGTGACCTCTGGCATTGCATGACATGGGTGCACTCACATACATGTAGGTAGTACACTCATACACATAAAATAAAGAAAAATTTCATAAAACAGCCAGGCATGGTGGTGCACACTTTCAGTCTCAGAGCTGTAGAGGCAGGCAGGTGGAAGCCAACCTGGTCTGCATATAAATGACACCCTGTT